>NW_027524235.1:0-34458 GCF_052094955.1 Ictidomys tridecemlineatus | reverse complement strand
CTGCAAACGAACGGTTTAACCTAGAAGAACGAAATTTGGTGAGCCAAGTTGTTTTGGTGTACTGATCACTACCTAAAAGAATCATCAAGATGGGGTGAAAAAATGTTGGATGAGATTTCAGGCAACTCGTAGTTTTTTGGAAGCTTGCCAACCCCTTTCCATGAAAGTGATTTTCGCCAGTCTCTGCTTAGGGCTACATCAACAGCAAACAACCCATAGAGATAGAACTTGAAACTGCTTTATTGTGTCAAGTTTCAAAGAGCTAGCACAAACCATGTTCGATTTATAGTTCCAAACACATGTATCCCTATAGGAGAAAACAGAGTGAAAACTAAAAATGAAAACGGTTACTGCAAACGAACGGTTTAAACTAGAAGAAAGAAATTTGGTGAACCAAGTGGTTTTGGTGTACTGATCATTACATGAAAGAATCTTCAAGATTGGGTGAAAAAATGTTGGCTGAGATTTCAGGAAACTCGTAGTTTTTTGGAAGCTTGGCTACCCCATTCTATGAAAGTGATTATCGCTAGTCTCTGCTTAGGGCTACATCAACAGCAAACAAACTATAAATAGAACTTGAAACTGCTTTATTGTGTCAAGTTTCAAAGACCTGGCACAAACCATGTTTCATTTAGAGTTCCAAATACATGTATCCCTATAGGAGAAAACAGAGTGAAACCTAAAAATGTAAACGGTTACTGCAAACGAACGGTTTAAACTATAAGAACAAAATTTGGTGAGATAAGTGGTTTTGGTGTACTGATCATTACTTGAAAGAATCATCAAAATTGGGTGAAAATATGTTTGCTGAGATTTCAGGCAACTCGTAGTTTTTTGGAAGCTTGGCAACCCCTTTCCATGAAAATGATTTTCGCCAGTCTCTGCTTAGGGCTACGTAAACAGCATACAAACCATAGAGATAGAACTTGAAACTGCTTTATTGTGTCAAGTTTCAAAGAGCTAGCACAAACCGTGTTTGATTTAGAGTTCCAAATACATGTATCCCTATAGGAGAAAACAGAGTGAAACCTAAAAATGAAAACGGTTACGGCAAACGAACGGTTTAACCTAGAAGAACGAAATTTGGTGAGCCAAGTGGTTTGGTGTACTCATCATTACCTGAAAGAATCATCAAGGTTGGGTGAAAAAATGTTTGCTGAGATTTCAGGCAACTCGTAGTTTTCGGGAGCTTGGCAACCCCTTTCCATGAATGTGATTTTCGCCAGTCTCTGCTTAGGGCTACATCAACAGCAAACAAACCATAGAGATAGAACTTGA
The DNA here is from genome assembly GCF_052094955.1 of Ictidomys tridecemlineatus. Lineage (NCBI taxonomy): Eukaryota > Metazoa > Chordata > Mammalia > Rodentia > Sciuridae > Ictidomys > Ictidomys tridecemlineatus. The sequence continues at coordinate 33,180 of NW_027524235.1, read as the reverse complement.
AACTGCTTTATTGTGTCAACTTTCAAAGAGCTAGCACAAACCGTGTTTGATTTAGAGTTCCAAATACATGTATCCCTATAGGAGAAAACAGAGTGAAACCTAAAAATGAAAACGGTTACTCCAAACGAACGGTTTAACCTAGAAGAACGAAATTTGGTGAGCCAAGTTGTTTTGGTGTACTGATCACTACCTAAAAGAATCATAAAAATTGGGTGAAAAAATGTTGGATGAGATTTCAGGCAACTCGTAGTTTTTTGGAAGCTTGCCAACCCCTTTCCATGAAAGTGATTTTCGCCAGTCTCTGCATAGGGCTACATCAACAGCAAACAAACCATAGAGATAGAACTTGAAACTGCTTTATTGTGTCAAGTTTCAAAGAGCTAGCACAAACCGTGTTTGATTTAGAGTTCCAAATACATGTATCCCTATAGGAGAAAACAGAGTGAAACCTAAAAATGAAAACGGTTACTGCCAACGAACGGTTTAACCTAGAAGAACGAAACGTGGTGAGCCAAGTTTTTTTGGTGTACTGATCATTACCTGAAAGAATCATCAAGATTGGGTGAAAAAATCTTGGCTGAGATTTCAGGCAACTCGTAGTTTTTTGGAAGCTTGGCTACCTTTTTCCATGAAAGTGGTTTTCGCCAGTCTCTGCTTAGGGCTACATCAACAGCAAACAAACCATAGAGATAGAACATGAAACTGCTTTATTGTGTCAACTTTCAAAGAGCTAGCACAAACCGTGTTTGATTTAGAGTTCCATATACATGTATCCCTACAGGAGAAAACAGAGTGAAACCTAAAAATGAAAACGGTTACTGCAAACGAACGGTTTAACCGAAAAGAACGAAACTTGGTGAGCCAAGTGGTTTTGGTGTACTGATCATTACCTGAAAGAATCATCAAGATTGGGTGAAAAAATCTTGGCTGAGATTTCAGGCAACTCGTAGTTTTTTGGAAGCTTTTCTACCTTTTTCCATGAAAGTGATTTTCGCCAGTCTCTGCTTAGAGCTACATCAACAGCAAACAAACTATAGATAGTACTTGAAACTACTTTATTGTGTCAAGTTTCAAAGAGCTACAACAAACCGTGTTTGATTTAGAGTTCCAAATACATGTATCCCTATAGGAGAGAACAGAGTGAAACATAAAAATGAAAACGGTTACTGCAAACGAACGGTTTAACCTAAAAGAACGAAACTTGGTGAGCCAAGTGGTTTTGGTGTACTGATCATTACTTGAAAGAATCATCAAGATTGGGTGAAAAAATGTTTGCTGAGATTTCAGGCAACTCGTAGTTTTTTGGAAGCTTGTCTACCTTTTTCCATGAAAGTGATTTTCGCCAGTCTCTGCTTAGAGCTACATCAACAGCAAACAAACTATAGATAGTACTTGAAACTACTTTATTGTGTCAAGTTTCAAAGAGCTACAACAAACCGTGTTTGATTTAGAGTTCCAAATACATGTATCCCTATAGGAGAAAACAGAGTGAAACCTATAAATGAAAACGGTTACTGCAAACCAACGGTTTAACCTAAAAGAAGGAAACTTGGTTAGCCAAGTGGTTTTGGTGTACTGATAATTACCTGAAAGAATCATCAAGATTGGGTGAAAAAATGTTGGCTGAGATTTCAGGCAACTCGTAGTTTTTTGGAAGCTTGCCAACCCCTTTCCATGAAAGTGATTTTCGCCAGTCCCTGCTTAGGGCTACATCAATAGCAAACAAACCATAGAGATAGAACTTGAAACTGCTTTATTGTGTCAAGTTTCAAAGAGCTAGCACAAACCGTGTTTGATTTAGAGTTCCAAATACATGTGTCCCTATAGAAGAAAACAGAGTGAAACCTAAAAATGAAAACGGTTACTGCAAACGAACGGTTTAATCTAAAAGAACGAAACTTGGTGAGCCAAGTGGTTTTGGTGTCCTGATCATTACCTGAAAGAATCATCAAGATTGGGTGAAAAAATGTTGGCTGAGATTTCAGGCAACTCGTAGTTTTTTGGAAGCTTGGCTACCCCTTTCCATGAAAGTGATTTTCGCCAGTCTCTGCTTAGGGGTACATCAACAGCAAACAAACATTAGATAGTACTTGAAACTGCTTTATTGTGTCAAGTTTCAAAGAGCTAGCACAAACCGTGTTTGATTTAGAGTTCCAAATACATGTATCCCTATAGGAGAAAACAGAGTGAAACCTAAAAATGAAAACGGTTTCTGCAAACGAACGGTTTAACCTAGAATAACGAAATTGGGTGAGCCAAGTGGTTTTGGTGTACTGATCATTACTTGAAAGAATCATCAAGATTGGGTGAAAAAATGTTGGCTGAGATTTCAGGCAACTCGTAGTTTTTTGGAAGCTTGGCTACCCTTTTCCATGAAAGTGATTTTCGCCAGTCTCTGCTTACGGCTACATCAACAGCAAACAAACTACAGATAGAACTTGAAACTGCTTTATTGTGTCAAGTTTCAAAGAGGTAGCACAAACCGTGTTTGATTTAGAGTTCCAAACACATGTATCCCTATAGGAGAAAACAGAGTGAAACCTAAAAATGAAAACGGTTACTGCAAACGAACGGTTTAAAGTAGAAGAACGAAATTTGGTGAACCAAGTGGTTTTGGTGTACTGATCATTCCCTGAAAGAATCATCAAGATTGGGTGAAAAAATGTTGGCTGAGATTTCAGGCAACTCGTAGTTTTTTGGAAGCTTGGCTACCCCTTTCCATGAAAGTGATTTTCGCCAGTCTCTGCTTAGGGCTACATCAACAGCAAACAAACTATAGATAGAACTTGAAACTGCTTTATTGTGTCAAGTTTCAAAGACTTAGCACAAACCATGTTTCATTTAGAGTTCCAAATACATGTATCCCTATAGAAGAAAACAGAGTGAAACCTAAAAATGAAAACGGTTACTGCAAACGAACGGTTTAACCTAGAAGAACGAAATTTGGTGAGCCAAGTTGTTTTGGTGTACTGATCACTACCTAAAAGAATCATCAAGATGGGGTGAAAAAATGTTGGATGAGATTTCAGGCAACTCGTAGTTTTTTGGAAGCTTACCAACCCCTTTCCATGAAAGTGATTTTCGCCAGTCTCTGCTTAGGGCTACATCAACAGCAAACAAACCATAGAGATAGAACTTGAAACTGCTTTATTGTGTCAAGTTTCAAAGAGCTAGCACAAACCGTATTTGATTTAGAGTTCCAAATATATGTATCCCTATAGGAGAAAACAGAGTGAAACCTAAAAATGAAAACGGTTACTGCAAACGAACGGTTTAACCTAAAAGAACGAAACTTGGTTAGCCAAGTGGTATTGGTGTACTGATCATTAGCTGAAAGAATCATCAAGATTGGGTGAAAAAATGTTTGCTGAGATTTCAGGCAACTCGTAGTTTTTTGGAAGCTTGGCAACCCCTTTCCATGAAAGTGATTTTCGCCAGTCTCTGCTTAGGGCTACATCAACAGCAAAGAAACCATAGAGATAGAACTTGAAACTGCTTTATTGTGTCAAGTTTCAAAGAGCTAGCACAAACCATGTTCGATTTATAGTTCCAAACACATGTATCCCTATAGGAGAAAACAGAGTGAAACCTAAAAATGAAAACGGTTACTGCAAACGAACGGTTTAAACTAGAAGAACGAAATTTGGTGAACCAAGTGGTTTTGGTGTACTGATCATTACCTGAAAGAATCATTAAGATTGGGTGAAAAAATTTTGGCTGAGATTTCAGGCAACTCGTAGTTTTTTGGAAGCTTGGCTACCAATTTCATTGAAAGTGATTTTCGCCAGTCTCTGCTTAGGGCTACATCAACAGCAAACAATCTATAGATAGAACTTGAAACTGCTTTATTGTGTCAAGTTTCAAAGACTTAGCACAAACCATGTTTCATTTAGAGTTCCAAATACATGTATCCCTATAGGAGAAAACAGAGTGAAACCTAAAAATGAAAACGGTTACTGCAAACGAACGGTTTAACCTAGAAGAACGAAATTTGGTGAGCCAAGTTGTTTTGGGGTACTGATCATTACCTGAAAGAATCATCAAAATTGGGTGAAAAAATGTTTGCTGAGATTTCAGGCAACTTGTAGTTTTTTGGAAGCTTGGCAACCCCTTTCCATGAAAATGATTTTCGCCAGTCTCTGCTTAGGGCTACATAAACAGCATACAAACTATAGAGATAGAACTTGAAACTGCTTTATTGTGTCAAGTTTCAAAGAGCTAGCACAAACCGTGTTTGATTTAGAGTTCCAAATACATGTATCCCTATAGGAGAAAACAGAGTGAAACCTAAAAATGAAAACGGTTACGGCAAACGAACGGTTTAACCTAGAAGAACGAAATTTGGTGTGCCAAGTGGTTTGGTGTACTCATCATTACCTGAAAGAATCATCAAGGTTGGGTGAAAAAATGTTTGCTGAGATTTCAGGCAACTCGTAGTTTTCGGGAGCTTGGCAACCCCTTTTTATGAAAGTGATTTTCGCCAGTCTCTGCTTAGGGCTACATCAACAGCAAACAAACCATAGAGATAGAACTTGAAACTGCTTTATTGTGTCAACTTTCAAAGAGCTAGCACAAACCGTGTTTGATTTAGAGTTCCAAATACATGTATCCCTATAGGAGAAAACAGAGTGGAACCTAAAAATGAAAACGGTTACTGCAAACGAACGGTTTAACCTAGAAGAACGAAACTTGGTGAGCCAAGTGGTTTTGGTGTACTGATCATTACCTGAAAAAATCAATAAGATTGGGTGAAAAAATCTTGGCTGAGATTTCAGGCAACGCGTAGTTTTTTGGAAGCTTGGCATCCCTTTTCCATGAAAGTGATTTCCGCCAGTCTCTGCTTAGGGCTACATCAACAGCAAACAAACCATAGAGATAGAACATGAAACTGCTTTATTGTGTCAACTTTCAAAGAGCTAGCACAAACCGTGTTTGATTTAGAGTTCCAAATACATGTATCCCTACAGGAGAAAACAGAGTGAAACCTAAAAATGAAAACGGTTACTGCAAACGAACGGTTTAACCGAAAAGAACGAAACTTGGTGAGCCAAGTGGTTTTGGTGTACTGATCATTACCTGAAAGAATCATCAAGATTGGGTGAAAAAATCTTGGCTGAGATTTCAGGCAACTCGTAGTTGGAAGCTTTTCTACCTTTTTCCATGAAAGTGATTTTCGCCAGTCTCTGCTTAGAGCTACATCAACAGCAAACAAACTATAGATAGTACTTGAAACTACTTTATTGTGTCAAGTTTCAAAGAGCTACAACAAACCGTGTTTGATTTAGAGTTCCAAATACATGTATCCCTATAGGAGAGAACAGAGTGAAACATAAAAATGAAAACGGTTACTGCAAACGAACGGTTTAACCTAAAAGAAGGAAACTTGGTTAGCCAAGTGGTTTTGGTGTACTGATAATTACCTGAAAGAATCATCAAGATTGGGTGAAAAAATGTTGGCTGAGATTTCAGGCAACTCGTAGTTTTTTGGAAGCTTGGCAAACCCTTTCCATGAGAGTGATTTTCGCCAGTCTCTGCTTAGGGCTACATCAATAGCAAACAAACCATAGAGATAGAACTTGAAACTGCTTTATTGTGTCAAGTTTCAAAGAGCTAGCACAAACCGTGTTTGATTTAGAGTTCCAAATACATGTGTCCCTATAGAAGAAAACAGAGTGAAACCTAAAAATGAAAACGGTTACTGCAAACGAACGGTTTAACCTAAAAGAACGAAACTTGGTGAGCCAAGTGGTTTTGGTGTACTGATCATTACCTGAAAGAATCATCAAGATTGGGTGAAAAAATGTTGGCTGAGATTTCAGGCAACTCGTAGTTTTTTGGAAGCTTGGCTACCCCTTTCCATGAAAGTGATTTTCGCCAGTCTCTGCTTAGGGGTACATCAACAGCAAACAAACATTAGATAGTACTTGAAACTGCTTTATTGTGTCAAGTTTCAAAGAGCTAGCACAAACCGTGTTTGATTTAGAGTTCCAAATACATGTATCCCTATAGGAGAAAACAGAGTGAAACCTAAAAATGAAAACGGTTTCTGCAAACGAACGGTTTAACCTAGAATAACGAAATTGGGTGAGCCAAGTGGTTTTGGTGTACTGATCATTACTTGAAAGAATCATCAAGATTGGGTGAAAAAATGTTGGCTGAGATTTCAGGCAACTCGTAGTTTTTTGGAAGCTTGGCTACCCTTTTCCATGAAAGTGATTTTCGCCAGTCTCTGCTTACGGCTACATCAACAGCAAACAAACTACAGATAGAACTTGAAACTGCTTTATTGTGTCAAGTTTCAAAGAGGTAGCACAAACCGTGTTTGATTTAGAGTTCCAAACACATGTATCCCTATAGGAGAAAACAGAGTGAAACCTAAAAATGAAAACGGTTACTGCAAACGAACGGTTTAACCTAGAAGAACGAAATTTGGTGAGCCAAGTTGTTTTGGTGTACTGATCACTACCTAAAAGAATCATCAAGATGGGGTGAAAAAATGTTGGATGAGATTTCAGGCAACTCGTAGTTTTTTGGAAGCTTGCCAACCCCTTTCCATGAAAGTGATTTTCGCCAGTCTCTGCTTAGGGCTACATCAACAGCAAACAAACCATAGAGATAGAACTTGAAACTGCTTTATTGTGTCAAGTTTCAAAGAGCTAGCACAAACCGTGTTTGATTTAGAGTTCCAAATACATGTATCCCTATAGGAGAAAACAGAGTGAAACCTAAAAATGAAAACGGTTACTGCAAACGAACGGTTTAACCTAAAAGAACGAAACTTGGTTAGCCAAGTGGTATTGGTGTACTGATCATTAGCTGAAAGAATCATCAAGATTGGGTGAAAAAATGTTTGCTGAGATTTCAGGCAACTCGTAGTTTTTTGGAAGCTTGGCAACCCCTTTCCATGAAAGTGATTTTCGCCAGTCTCTGCTTAGGGCTACATCAACAGCAAAGAAACCATAGAGATAGAACTTGAAACTGCTTTATTGTGTCAAGTTTCAAAGAGCTAGCACAAACCATGTTCGATTTATAGTTCCAAACACATGTATCCCTATAGGAGAAAACAGAGTGAAACCTAAAAATGAAAACGGTTACTGCAAACGAACGGTTTAAACTAGAAGAACGAAATTTGGTGTGCCAAGTGGTTTGGTGTACTCATCATTACCTGAAAGAATCATCAAGGTTGGGTGAAAAAATGTTTGCTGAGATTTCAGGCAACTCGTAGTTTTCGGGAGCTTGGCAACCCCTTTCCATGAAAGTGATTTTCGCCAGTCTCTGCTTAGGGCTACATCAACAGCAAACAAACCATAGAGATAGAACTTGAAACTGCTTTATTGTGTCAACTTTCAAAGAGCTAGCACAAACCGTGTTTGATTTAGAGTTCCAAATACATGTATCCCTATAGGAGAAAACAGAGTGAAACCTAAAAATGAAAACGGTTACTCCAAACGAACGGTTTAACCTAGAAGAATGAAATTTGGTGAGCCAAGTTGTTTTGGTGTACTGATCACTACCTAAAAGAATCATAAAAATTGGGTGAAAAAATGTTGGATGAGATTTCAGGCAACTCGTAGTTTTTTGGAAGCTTGCCAACCCCTTTCCATGAAAGTGATTTTCGCCAGTCTCTGCATAGGGCTACATCAACAGCAAACAAACCATAGAGATAGAACTTGAAACTGCTTTATTGTGTCAAGTTTCAAAGAGCTAGCACCAACCGTGTTTGATTTAGAGTTCCAAATACATGTATCCCTATAGGAGAAAACAGAGTGAAACCTAAAAATGAAAACGGTTACTGCCAACGAACGGTTTAACCTAGAAGAACGAAACGTGGTGAGCCAAGTTTTTTTGGTGTACTGATCATTACCTGAAAGAATCATCAAGATTGGGTGAAAAAATCTTGGCTGAGATTTCAGGCAAGTCGTAGTTTTTTGGAAGCTTGGCTACCTTTTTTTATGAAAGTGGTTTTCGCCAGTCTCTGCTTAGGGCTACATCAACAGCAAACAAACTATAGATAGTACTTGAAACTACATTATTGTGTCAAGTTTCAAAGAGTTAGCACAAACCGTGTTTCATTTAGAGTTCCAAATACATGTATCCCTATAGGAGAAAACAGAGTGGAACCTAAAAATGTAAACGGTTACTGCAAACGAACGGTTTAACCTAGAAGAACGAAACTTGGTGAGCAAAGTGGTTTTGGTGTACTGATCATTACCTGAAAGAATCAATAAGATTGGGTGAAAAAATCTTGGCTGAGATTTCAGGCAACGCGTAGTTTTTTGGAAGCTTGGCAACCCTTTTCCATGAAAGTGATTTCCGCCAGTCTCTGCTTAGGGCTACATCAACAGCAAACAAACCATAGAGATAGAACATGAAACTGCTTTATTGTGTCAACTTTCAAAGAGCTAGCACAAACCGTGTTTGATTTAGAGTTCCAAATACATGTATCCCTACAGGAGAAAACAGAGTGAAACCTAAAAATGAAAACGGTTACTGCAAACGAACGGTTTAACCGAAAAGAACGAAACTTGGTGAGCCAAGTGGTTTTGGTGTACTGATCATTACCTGAAAGAATCATCAAGATTGGGTGAAAAAATCTTGGCTGAGATTTCAGGCAACTCGTAGTTTTTTGGAAGCTTTTCTACCTTTTTCCATGAAAGTGATTTTCGCCAGTCTCTGCTTAGAGCTGCATCAACAGCAAACAAACTATAGATAGTACTTGAAACTACTTTATTGTGTCAAGTTTCAAAGAGCTACAACAAACCGTGTTTGATTTAGAGTTCCAAATACATGTATCCCTATAGGAGAGAACAGAGTGAAACATAAAAATGAAAACGGTTACAGCAAACGAACGGTTTAACCTAAAAGAACGAAACTTGGTGAGCCAAGTGGTTTTGGTGTACTGATCATTACCTGAAAGAATCATCAAGATTGGGTGAAAAAATGTTTGCTGAGATTTCAGGCAACTCGTAGTTTTTTGGAAGCTTGGCTACCTTTTTCCTTGAAAGTGATTTTCGCCAGTCTCTGCTTAGAGCTACATCAACAGCAAACAAACTATAGATAGTACTTGAAACTACTTTATTGTGTCAAGTTTCAAAGAGCTACAACAAACCGTGTTTGATTAAGAGTTCCAAATACATGTATCCCTATAGGAGAAAACAGAGTGAAACCTATAAATGAAAACGGTTACTGCAAACGAACGGTTTAACCTAAAAGAAGGAAACTTGGTTAGCCAAGTGGTTTTGGTGTACTGATAATTACCTGAAAGAATCATCAAGATTGGGTGAAAAAATGTTGGCTGAGATTTCAGGCAACTCGTAGTTTTTTGGAAGCTTGGCAAACCCTTTCCATGAAAGTGATTTTCGCCAGTCTCTGCTTAGGGCTACATCAATAGCAAACAAACCATAGAGATAGAACTTGAAACTGCTTTATTGTGTCAAGTTTCAAAGAGCTAGCACAAACCGTGTTTGATTTAGAGTTCCAAATACATGTGTCCCTATAGAAGAAAACAGAGCGAAACCTAAAAATGAAAACGGTTACTGCAAACGAACGGTTTAACCTAAAAGAACGAAACTTGGTGAGCCAAGTGGTTTTGGTGTACTGATCATTACCTGAAAGAATCATCAAGATTGGGTGAAAAAATGTTGGCTGAGATTTCAGGCAACTCGTAGTTTTTTGGAAGCTTGGCTACCCCTTTCCATGAAAGTGATTTTCGCCAGTCTCTGCTTAGGGGTACATCAACAGCAAACAAACATTAGATAGTACTTGAAACTGCTTTATTGTGTCAAGTTTCAAAGAGCTAGCACAAACCGTGTTTGATTTAGAGTTCCAAATACATGTATCCCTATAGGAGAAAAGAGAGTGAAACCTAAAAATGAAAACGGTTTCTGCAAACGAACGGTTTAAACTAGAATAACGAAATTGGGTGAGCCAAGTGGTTTTGGTGTACTGATCATTACTTGAAAGAATCATCAAGATTGGGTGAAAAAATGTTGGCTGAGATTTCAGGCAACTCGTAGTTTTTTGGAAGCTTGGCTACCCTTTTCCATGAAAGTGATTTTCGCCAGTCTCTGCTTACGGCTACATCAACAGCAAACAAACTACAGATAGAACTTGAAACTGCTTTATTGTGTCAAGTTTCAAAGAGGTAGCACAAACCGTGTTTGATTTAGAGTTCCAAACACATGTATCCCTATAGGAGAAAACAGAGTGAAACCTAAAAATGAAAACGGTTACTGCAAACGAACGGTTTAAAGTAGAAGAACGAAATTTGGTGAACCAAGTGGTTTTGGTGTACTGATCATTCCCTGAAAGAATCATCAAGATTGGGTGAAAAAATGTTGGCTGAGATTTCAGGCAACTCGTAGTTTTTTGGAAGCTTGGCTACCCCTTTCCATGAAAGTGATTTTCGCCAGTCTCTGCTTAGGGCTACAACAACAGCAAACAACCCATAGAGATAGAACTTGAAACTGCTTTATTGTGTCAAGTTTCAAAGAGCTAGCACAAACCATGTTCGATTTATAGTTCCAAACACATGTATCCCTATAGGAGAAAACAGAGTGAAACCTAAAAATGAAAACGGTTACTGCCAACGAACGGTTTAACCTAGAAGAACGAAACGTGGTGAGCCAAGTTTTTTTGGTGTACTGATCATTACCTGAAAGAATCATCAAGATTGGGTGAAAAAATCTTGGCTGAGATTTCAGGCAAGTCGTAGTTTTTTGGAAGCTTGGCTACCTTTTTTTATGAAAGTGGTTTTCGCCAGTCTCTGCTTAGGGCTACATCAACAGCAAACAAACTATAGATAGTACTTGAAACTACATTATTGTGTCAAGTTTCAAAGAGTTAGCACAAACCGTGTTTCATTTAGAGTTCCAAATACATGTATCCCTATAGGAGAAAACAGAGTGGAACCTAAAAATGTAAACGGTTACTGCAAACGAACGGTTTAACCTAGAAGAACGAAACTTGGTGAGCAAAGTGGTTTTGGTGTACTGATCATTACCTGAAAGAATCAATAAGATTGGGTGAAAAAATCTTGGCTGAGATTTCAGGCAACGCGTAGTTTTTTGGAAGCTTGGCAACCCTTTTCCATGAAAGTGATTTCCGCCAGTCTCTGCTTAGGGCTACATCAACAGCAAACAAACCATAGAGATAGACCATGAAACTGCTTTATTGTGTCAACTTTCAAAGAGCTAGCACAAACCGTGTTTGATTTAGAGTTCCAAATACATGTATCCCTACAGGAGAAAACAGAGTGAAACCTAAAAATGAAAACGGTTACTGCAAACGAACGGTTTAACCGAAAAGAACGAAACTTGGTGAGCCAAGTGGTTTTGGTGTACTGATCATTACCTGAAAGAATCATCAAGATTGGGTGAAAAAATCTTGGCTGAGATTTCAGGCAACTCGTAGTTTTTTGGAAGCTTTTCTACCTTTTTCCATGAAAGTGATTTTCGCCAGTCTCTGCTTAGAGCTGCATCAACAGCAAACAAACTATAGATAGTACTTGAAACTACTTTATTGTGTCAAGTTTCAAAGAGCTACAACAAACCGTGTTTGATTTAGAGTTCCAAATACATGTATCCCTATAGGAGAAAACAGAGTGAAACCTATAAATGAAAACGGTTACTGCAAACGAACGGTTTAACCTAAAAGAAGGAAACTTGGTTAGCCAAGTGGTTTTGGTGTACTGATAATTACCTGAAAGAATCATCAAGATTGGGTGAAAAAATGTTGGCTGAGATTTCAGGCAACTCGTAGTTTTTTGGAAGCTTGGCAAACCCTTTCCATGAAAGTGATTTTCGCCAGTCTCTGCTTAGGGCTACATCAATAGCAAACAAACCATAGAGATAGAACTTGAAACTGCTTTATTGTGTCAAGTTTCAAAGAGCTAGCACAAACCGTGTTTGATTTAGAGTTCCAAATACATGTGTCCCTATAGAAGAAAACAGAGTGAAACCTAAAAATGAAAACGGTTACTGCAAACGAACGGTTTAACCTAAAAGAACGAAACTTGGTGAGCCAAGTGGTTTTGGTGTACTGATCATTACCTGAAAGAATCATCAAGATTGGGTGAAAAAATGTTGGCTGAGATTTCAGGCAACTCGTAGTTTTTTGGAAGCTTGGCTACCCCTTTCCATGAAAGTGATTTTCGCCAGTCTCTGCTTAGGGGTACATCAACAGCAAACAAACATTAGATAGTACTTGAAACTGCTTTATTGTGTCAAGTTTCAAAGAGCTAGCACAAACCGTGTTTGATTTAGAGTTCCAAATACATGTATCCCTATAGGAGAAAAGAGAGTGAAACCTAAAAATGAAAACGGTTTCTGCAAACGAACGGTTTAACCTAGAATAACGAAATTGGGTGAGCCAAGTGGTTTTGGTGTACTGATCATTACTTGAAAGAATCATCAAGATTGGGTGAAAAAATGTTGGCTGAGATTTCAGGCAACTCGTAGTTTTTTGGAAGCTTGGCTACCCTTTTCCATGAAAGTGATTTTCGCCAGTCTCTGCTTACGGCTACATCAACAGCAAACAAACTACAGATAGAACTTGAAACTGCTTTATTGTGTCAAGTTTCAAAGAGGTAGCACAAACCGTGTTTGATTTAGAGTTCCAAACACATGTATCCCTATAGGAGAAAACAGAGTGAAACCTAAAAATGAAAACGGTTACTGCAAACGAACGGTTTAAAGTAGAAGAACGAAATTTGGTGAACCAAGTGGTTTTGGTGTACTGATCATTCCCTGAAAGAATTATCAAGATTGGGTGAAAAAATGTTGGCTGAGATTTCAGGCAACTCGTAGTTTATTGGAAGCTTGGCTACCCCTTTCCATGAAAGTGATTTTCGCCAGTCTCTGCTTAGGGCTACATCAACAGCAAACAAACTATAGATAGAACTTGAAACTGCTTTATTGTGTCAAGTTTCAAAGACTTAGCACAAACCATGTTTCATTTAGAGTTCCAAATACATGTATCCCTATAGGAGAAAACAGAGTGAAACATAAAAATGAAAACGGTTACTGCAAACGAACGGTTTAACCTAAAAGAACGAAACTTGGTGAGCCAAGTGGTTTTGGTGTACTGATCATTACCTGAAAGAATCATCAAGATTGGGTGAAAAAATCTTGGCTGAGATTTCAGGCAACTCGTAGTTTTTTGGAAGCTTGGCTACCTTTTTCCATGAAAGTGATTTTCGCCAGTCTCTGCTTAGAGCTACATCAACAGCAAACAAACTATAGATAGTACTTGAAACTACTTTATTGTGTCAAGTTTCAAAGAGCTACAACAAACCGTGTTTGATTTAGAGTTCCAAATACATGTATCCCTATAGGAGAAAACAGAGTGAAACCTAAAAATGAAAACGGTTACTGCAAACGAACGGTTTAACCTAAAAGAAGGAAACTTGGTTAGCCAAGTGGTTTTGGTGTACTGATAATTACCTGAAAGAATCATCAAGATTGGGTGAAAAAATGTTGGCTGAGATTTCAGGCAACTCGTAGTTTTTTGGAAGCTTGGCAAACCCTTTCCATGAGAGTGATTTTCGCCAGTCTCTGCTTAGGGCTACATCAATAGCAAACAAACCATAGAGATAGAACTTGAAACTGCTTTATTGTGTCAAGTTTCAAAGAGCTAGCACAAACCGTGTTTGATTTAGAGTTCCAAATACATGTGTCCCTATAGAAGAAAACAGAGTGAAACCTAAAAATGAAAACGGTTACTGCAAACGAACGGTTAAACCTAAAAGAACGAAACTTGGTGAGCCAAGTGGTTTTGGTGTACTGATCATTACCTGAAAGAATCATCAAGATTGGGTGAAAAAATGTTGGCTGAGATTTCAGGCAACTCGTAGTTTTTTGGAAGCTTGGCTACCCCTTTCCATGAAAGTGATTTTCGCCAGTCTCTGCTTAGGGGTACATCAACAGCAAACAAACATTAGATAGTACTTGAAACTGCTTTATTGTGTCAAGTTTCAAAGAGCTAGCACAAACCGTGTTTGATTTAGAGTTCCAAATACATGTATCCCTATAGGAGAAAAGAGAGTGAAACCTAAAAATGAAAACGGTTTCTGCAAACGAACGGTTTAACCTAGAATAACGAAATTGGGTGAGCCAAGTGGTTTTGGTGTACTGATCATTACTTGAGAGAATCATCAAGATTGGGTGAAAAAATGTTGGCTGAGATTTCAGGCAACTCGTAGTTTTTTGGAAGCTTGGCTACCCTTTTCCATGAAAGTGATTTTCGCCAGTCTCTGCTTAGGGCTACATCAACAGCAAACAAACTACAGATAGAACTTGAAACTGCTTTATTGTGTCAAGTTTCAAAGAGGTAGCACAAACCGTGTTTGATTTAGAGTTCCAAACACATGTATCCCTATAGGAGAAAACCGAGTGAAACCTAAAAATGAAAACGGTTACTGCAAACGAACGGTTTAAAGTAGAAGAACGAAATTTGGTGAACCAAGTGGTTTTGGTGTACTGATCATTCCCTGAAAGAATCATCAAGATTGGGTGAAAAAATGTTGGCTGAGATTTCAGGCAACTCGTAGTTTTTTGGAAGCTTGGCTACCCCTTTCCATGAAAGTGATTTTCGCCAGTCTCTGCTTAGGGCTACATCAACAGCAAACAAACCATAGAGATAGAACTTGAAACTGCTTTATTGTGTCAAGTTTCAAAGAGCTAGCACAAACCGTGTTTGATTTAGAGTTCCAAATACATGTATCCCTATAGGAGAAAACAGAGTGAAACCTAAAAATGAAAACGGTTACTGCAAACCAACGGTTTAACCTAAAAGAACGAAACTTGGTTAGCCAAGTGGTATTGGTGTACTGATCATTAGCTGAAAGAATCATCAAGATTGGGTGAAAAAATGTTTGCTGAGATTTCAGGCAACTCGTAGTTTTTTGGAAGCTTGGCAACCCCTTTCCATGAAAGTGATTTTCGCCAGTCTCTGCTTAGGGCTACATCAACAGCAAAGAAACCATAGAGATAGAACTTGAAACTGTTTTATTGTGTCAAGTTTCAAAGAGCTAGCACAAACCATGTTCGATTTATAGTTCCAAACACATGTATCCCTATAGGAGAAAACAGAGTGAAACCTAAAAATGAAAACGGTTACTGCAAACGAACGGTTTAAACTAGAAGAACGAAATTTGGTGAACCAAGTGGTTTTGGTGTACTGATCATTACCTGAAAGAATCATTAAGATTGGGTGAAAAAATTTTGGCTGAGATTTCAGGCAACTCGTAGTTTTTTGGAAGCTTGGCTACCAATTTCATTGAAAGTGATTTTCGCCAGTCTCTGCTTAGGGCTACATCAACAGCAAACAATCTATAGATAGAACTTGAAACTGCTTTATTGTGTCAAGTTTCAAAGACTTAGCACAAACCATGTTTCATTTAGAGTTCCAAATACATGTATCCCTATAGGAGAAAACAGAGAGAAACCTAAAAATGAAAACGGTTACTGCAAACGAACGGTTTAACCTAGAAGAACGAAATTTGGTGAGCCAAGTTGTTTTGGGGTACTGATCATTACCTGAAAGAATCATCAAAATTGGGTGAAAAAATGTTTGCTGAGATTTCAGGCAACTCGTAGTTTTTTGGAAGCTTGGCAACCCCTTTCCATGAAAATGATTTTCGCCAGTCTCTGCTTAGGGCTACATAAACAGCATACAAACCATAGAGATAGAACTTGAAACTGCTTTATTGTGTCAAGTTTCAAAGAGCTAGCACAAACCGTGTTTGATTTAGAGTTCCAAATACATGTATCCCTATAGGAGAAAACAGAGTGAAACCTAAAAATGAAAACGGTTACGGCAAACGAACGGTTTAACCTAGAAGAACGAAATTTTGTGTGCCAAGTGGTTTGGTGTACTCATCATTACCTGAAAGAATCATCAAGGTTGGGTGAAAAAATGTTTGCTGAGATTTCAGGCAACTCGTAGTTTTCGGGAGCTTGACAACCCCTTTCCATGAAAGTGATTTTCGCCAGTCTCTGCTTAGGGCTACATCAACAGCAAACAAACCATAGAGATAGAACTTGAAACTGCTTTATTGTGTCAACTTTCAAAGAGCTAGCACAAACCGTGTTTGATTTAGAGTTCCAAATACATGTATCCCTATAGGAGAAAACAGAGTGAAACCTAAAAATGAAAACGGTTACTCCAAACGAACGGTTTAACCTAGAAGAACGAAATTTGGTGAGCCAAGTTGTTTTGGTGTACTGATCACTACCTAAAAGAATCATAAAAATTGGGTGAAAAAATGTTGGATGAGATTTCAGGCAACTCGTAGTTTTTTGGAAGCTTGCCAACCCCTTTCCATGAAAGTGATTTTCGCCAGTCTCTGCATAGGGCTACATCAACAGCAAACAAACCATAGAGATAGAACTTGAAACTGCTTTATTGTGTCAAGTGTCAAAGAGCTAGCACAAACCGTGTTTGATTTAGAGTTCCAAATACATGTATCCCTATAGGAGAAAACAGAGTGAAACCTAAAAATGAAAACGGTTACTCCAAACGAACGGTTTAACCTAGAAGAACGAAATTTGGTGAGCCAAGTTGTTTTGGTGTACTGATCACTACCTAAAAGAATCATAAAAATTGGGTGAAAAAATGTTGGATGAGATTTCAGGCAACTCGTAGTTTTTTGGAAGCTTGCCAACCCCTTTCCATGAAAGTGATTTTCGCCAGTCTCTGCATAGGGCTACATCAACAGCAAACAAACCATAGAGATAGAACTTGAAACTGCTTTATTGTGTCAAGTGTCAAAGAGCTAGCACAAACCGTGTTTGATTTAGAGTTCCAAATACATGTATCCCTATAGGAGAAAACAGAGTGAAACCTAAAAATGAAAACGGTTACTGCCAACGAACGGTTTAACCTAGAAGAACGAAGCGTGGTGAGCCAAGTTTTTTTGGTGTACTGATCATTACCTGAAAGAATCATCAAGATTGGGTGAAAAAATCTTGGCTGAGATTTCAGGCAAGTCGTAGTTTTTTGGAAGCTTGGCTACCTTTTTCCATGAAAGTGGTTTTCGCCAGTCTCTGCTTAGGGCTACATCAACAGCAAACAAACTATAGATAGTACTTGAAACTTCATTATTGTGTCAAGTTTCAAAGAGTTAGCACAAACCGTGTTTCATTTAGAGTTCCAAACATGTATCCCTATAGGAGAAAAGAGAGTGGAACCTAAAAATGAAAACGGTTACTGCAAACGAACGGTTTAACCTAGAAGAACGAAACTTGGTGAGCCAAGTGGTTTGGTGTACTGATCATTACCTGAAAGAATCAATAAGATTGGGTGAAAAAATCTTGGCTGAGATTTCAGGCAACGCGTAGTTTTTTGGAAGCTTGGCAACCCTTTTCCATGAAAGTGATTTTCGCCAGTCTCTGCTTAGGGCTACATCAACAGCAAACAAACCATAGAGATAGAACATGAAACTGCTTTATTGTGTCAACTTTCAAAGAGCTAGCACAAACCGTGTTTGATTTAGAGTTCCAAATACATGTATCCCTATAGGAGAAAACAGAGTGAAACCTAAAAATGAAAACGGTTACTGCAAACGAACGGTTTAACCTAGAAGAACGAAGCGTGGTGAGCCAAGTTTTTTTGGTGTACTGATCATTACCTGAAAGAATCATCAAGATTGGGTGAAAAAATCTTGGCTGAGATTTCAGGCAAGTCGTAGTATTTTGGAAGCTTGGCTACCTTTTTCCATGAAAGTGGTTTTCGCCAGTCTCTGCTTAGGGCTACATCAACAGCAAACAAACTATAGATAGTACTTGAAACTTCATTATTGTGTCAAGTTTCAAAGAGTTAGCACAAACCGTGTTTCATTTAGAGTTCCAAATACATGTATCCCTATAGGAGAAAACAGAGTGGAACCTAAAAATGAAAACGGTTACTGCAAACGAACGGTTTAACCTAGAAGAACGAAACTTGGTGAGCCAAGTGGTTTTGGTGTACTGATCATTACCTGAAAGAATCAATAAGATTGGGTGAAAAAATCTTGGCTGAGATTTCAGGCAACGCGTAGTTTTTTGGAAGCTTGGCAACCCTTTTCCATGAAAGTGATTTTCGCCAGTCTCTGCTTAGGGCTACATCAACAGCAAACAAACCATAGAGATAGAACATGAAACTGCTTTATTGTGTCAACTTTCAAAGAGCTAGCACAAACCGTGTTTGATTTAGAGTTCCAAATACATGTATCCCTACAGGAGAAAACAGAGTGAAACCTAAAAATGAAAACGGTTACTGCAAACGAACGGTTTAACCGAAAAGAACGAAACTTGGTGAGCCAAGTGGTTTTGGTGTACTGATCATTACCTGAAAGAATCATCAAGATTGGGTGAAAAAATCTTGGCTGAGATTTCAGGCAACTCGTAGTTTTTTGGAAGCTTTTCTACCTTTTTCCATGAAAGTGATTTTCGCCAGTCTCTGCTTAGAGCTACATCAACAGCAAACAAACTATAGATAGTACTTGAAACTACTTTATTGGGTCAAGTTTCAAAGAGCTACAACAAACCGTGTTTGATTTAGAGTTCCAAATACATGTATCCCTATAGGAGAGAACAGAGTGAAACATAAAAATGAAAACGGTTACTGCAAACGAACGGTTTAACCTAAAAGAACGAAACTTGGTGAGCCAAGAGGTTTTGGTGTACTGATCATTACCTGAAAGAATCATCAAGATTGGGTGAAAAAATGTTTGCTGAGATTTCAGGCAACTCGTAGTTTTTTGGAAGCTTGGCTACCTTTTGCCATGAAAGTGATTTTCGCCAGTCTCTGCTTAGAGCTACATTAACAGCAAACAAACTATAGATAGTACTTGAAACTACTTTATTGTGTCAAGTTTCAAAGAGCTACAACAAACCGTGTTTGATTTAGAGTTCCAAATACATGTATCCCTATAGGAGAAAACAGAGTGAAACCTATAAATGAAAACGGTTACTGCAAACGAACGGTTTAACCTAAAAGAAGGAAACTTGGTTAGCCAAGTGGTTTTGGTGTACTGATAATTACCTGAAAGAATCATCAAGATTGGGTGAAAAAATGTTGGCTGAGATTTCAGGCAACTCGTAGTTTTTTGGAAGCTTGGCAAACCCTTTCCATGAAAGTGATTTTCGCCAGTCTCTGCTTAGGGCTACATCAATAGCAAACAAACCATAGAGATAGAACTTGAAACTGCTTTATTGTGTCAAGTTTCAAAGAGCTAGCACAAACCGTGTTTGATTTAGAGTTCCAAATACATGTGTCCCTATAGAAGAAAACAGAGTGAAACCTAAAAATGAAAACGGTTACTGCAAACGAACGGTTTAACCTAAAAGAACGAAACTTGGTGAGCCAAGTGGTTTTGGTGTACTGATCATTACCTGAAAGAATCATCAAGATTGGGTGAAAAAATCTTGGCTGAGATTTCAGGCAACTCGTAGTTTTTTGGAAGCTTGGCTACCCCTTTCCATGAAAGTGATTTTCGCCAGTCTCTGCTTAGGGGTACATCAACAGCAAACAAACATTAGATAGTACTTGAAACTGCTTTATTGTGTCAAGTTTCAAAGAGCTAGCACAAACCGTGTTTGATTTAGAGTTCCAAATACATGTATCCCTATAGGAGAAAAGAGAGTGAAACCTAAAAATGAAAACGGTTTCTGCAAACGAACGGTTTAACCTAGAATAACGAAATTGGGTGAGCCAAGTGGTTTTGGTGTACTGATCATTACTTGAAAGAATCATCAAGATTGGGTGAAAAAATGTTGGCTGAGATTTCAGGCAACTCGTAGTTTTTTGGAAGCTTGGCTACCCTTTTCCATGAAAGTGATTTTCGCCAGTCTCTGCTTACGGCTACATCAACAGCAAACAAACTACAGATAGAACTTGAAACTGCTTTATTGTGTCAAGTTTCAAAGAGGTAGCACAAACCGTGTTTGATTTAGAGTTCCAAACACATGTATCCCTATAGGAGAAAACAGAGTGAAACCTAAAAATGAAAACGGTTACTGCAAACGAACGGTTTAAAGTAGAAGAACGAAATTTGGTGAACCAAGTTGTTTTGGTGTACTGATCATTCCCTGAAAGAATCATCAAGATTGGGTGAAAAAATGTTGGCTGAGATTTCAGGCAACTCGTAGTTTTTTGGAAGCTTGGCTACCCCTTTCCATGAAAGTGATTTTCGCCAGTCTCTGCTTAGGGCTACATCAACAGCAAACAAACTATAGATAGAACTTGAAACTGCTTTATTGTGTCAAGTTTCAAAGACTTAGCACAAACCATGTTTCATTTAGAGTTCCAAATACATGTATCCCTATAGAAGAAAACAGAGTGAAACCTAAAAATGAAAACGGTTACTGGCAAACGAACGGTTTAACCTAGAAGAACGAAATTTGGTGAGCCAAGTTGTTTTGGTGTACTGATCACTACCTAAAAGAATCATCAAGATGGGGTGAAAAAAATGTTGGATGAGATTTCAGGCAACTCGTAGTTTTTTGGAAGCTTGCCAACCCCTTTTCATGAAAGTGATTTTCGCCAGTCTCTGCTTAGGGCTACATCAACAGCAAACAAACCATAGAGATAGAACTTGAAACTGCTTTATTGTGTCAAGTTTCAAAGAGCTAGCACAAACCGTGTTTGATTTAGAGTTCCAAATACATGTATCCCTATAGGAGAAAACAGAGTGAAACCTAAAAATGAAAACGGTTACTGCAAAACGAACGGTTTAACCTAAAAGAACGAAACTTGGTTAGCCAAGTGGTATTGGTGTACTGATCATTAGCTGAAAGAATCATCAAGATTGGGTGAAAAAATGTTTGCTGAGATTTCAGGCAACTCGTAGTTTTTGGAAGCTTGGCAACCCCTTTCCATGAAAGTGATTTTCGCCAGTCTCTGCTTAGGGCTACATCAACAGCAAAGAAACCATAGAGATAGAACTTGAAACTGCTTTATTGTGTCAAGTTTCAAAGAGCTAGCACAACCATGTTCGATTTATAGTTCCAAACACATGTATACCCTATAGGAGAAAACAGAGTGAAACCTAAAAATGAAAACGGTTACTGCAAACGAACGGTTTAAACTAGAAGAACGAAATTTGGTGAACCAAGTGGTTTTGGTGTACTGATCATTACCTGAAAGAATCATTAAGATTGGGTGAAAAAATTTTGGCTGAGATTTCAGGCAACTCGTAGTTTTTTGGAAGCTTGGCTACCAATTTCATTGAAAGTGATTTTCGCCAGTCTCTGCTTAGTGCTACATCAACAGCAAACAATCTATAGATAGAACTTGAAACTGCTTTATTGTGTCAAGTTTCAAAGACTTAGCACAAACCATGTTTCATTTAGAGTTCCAAATACATGTATCCCTATAGGAGAAAACAGAGTGAAACCTAAAAATGAAAACGGTTACTGCAAACGAACGGTTTAACCTAGAAGAACGAAATTTTGGTGAGCCAAGTTGTTTTGGGGTACTGATCATTACCTGAAAGAATCATCAAAATTGGGTGAAAAAATGTTTGCTGAGATTTCAGGCAACTCGTAGTTTTTTTGGAAGCTTGGCAACCCCTTTCCATGAAAATGATTTTCGCCAGTCTCTGCTTAGGGCTACATAAACAGCATACAAACCATAGAGATAGAACTTGAAACTGCTTTATTGTGTCAAGTTTCAAAGAGCTAGCACAAACCGTGTTTGATTTAGAGTTCCAAATACATGTATCCCTATAGGAGAAAACAGAGTGAAACCTAAAAATGAAAACGGTTACGGCAAACGAAGTTTAACCTAGAAGAACGAAATTTGGTGTGCCAAGTGGTTTGGTGTACTCATCATTACCTGAAAGAATCATCAAGGTTGGGTGAAAAAATGTTTGCTGAGATTTCAGGCAACTAGTAGTTTTCGGGAGCTTGGCAACCCCTTTCCATGAAAGTGATTTTCGCCAGTCTCTGCTTAGGGCTACATCAACAGCAAACAAACCATAGAGATAGAACTTGAAACTGCTTTATTGTGTCAACTTTCAAAGAGCTAGCACAAACCGTGTTTGATTTAGAGTTCCAAATACATGTATCCCTATAGGAGAAAACAGAGTGAAACCTAAAAATGAAAACGGTTACTCCAAACGAACGGTTTAACCTAGAAGAACGAAATTTGGTGAGCCAAGTTGTTTTGGTGTACTGATCACTACCTAAAAGAATCATAAAAATTGGGTGAAAAAATGTTGGATGAGATTTCAGGCAACTCGTAGTTTTTTGGAAGCTTGCCAACCCCTTTCCATGAAAGTGATTTTCGCCAGTCTCTGCATAGGGCTACATCAACAGCAAACAAACCATAGAGATAGAACTTGAAACTGCTTTATTGTGTCAAGTTTCAAAGAGCTAGCACAAACCGTGTTTGATTTAGAGTTCCAAATACATGTATCCCTACAGGAGAAAACAGAGTGAAACCTAAAAATGAAAACGGTTACTGCAAACGAACGGTTTAACCGAAAAGAACGAAACTTGGTGAGCCAAGTGGTTTTGGTGTACTGATCATTACCTGAAAGAATCATCAAGATTGGGTGAAAAAATCTTGGCTGAGATTTCAGGCAACTCGTAGTTTTTTGGAAGCTTTTCTACCTTTTTCCATGAAAGTGATTTTCGCCAGTCTCTGCTTAGAGCTACATCAACAGCAAACAAACTATAGATAGTACTTGAACCTACTTTATTGTGTCAAGTTTCAAAGAGCTACAACAAACCGTGTTTGATTTAGAGTTCCAAATACATGTATCCCTATAGGAGAAAACAGAGTGAAACATAAAAATGAAAACGGTTACTGCAAACGAACGGTTTAGCCTAAAAGAACGAAACTTGGTGAGCCAAGTGGTTTTGGTGTACTGATCATTACCTGAAAGAATCATCAAGATTGGGTGAAAAAATCTTGGCTGAGATTTCAGGCAACTCGTAGTTTTTTGGAAGCTTGGCTACCTTTTTCCATGAAAGTGATTTTCGCCAGTCTCTGCTTAGAGCTACATCAACAGCAAACAAACTATAGATAGTACTTGAAACTACTTTATTGTGTCAAGTTTCAAAGAGCTACAACAAACCGTGTTTGATTTAGAGTTCCAAATACATGTATCCCTATAGGAGAAAACAGAGTGAAACCTAAAAATGAAAACGGTTACTGCAAACGAACGGTTTAACCTAAAAGAAGGAAACTTGGTTAGCCAAGTGGTTTTGGTGTACTGATAATTACCTGAAAGAATCATCAAGATTGGGTGAAAAAATGTTGGCTGAGATTTCAGGCAACTCGTAGTTTTTTGGAAGCTTGGCAAACCCTTTCCATGAAAGTGATTTTCACCAGTCTCTGCTTAGGGCTACATCAATAGCAAACAAACCATAGAGATAGAACTTGAAACTGCTTTATTGTGTCAAGTTTCAAAGAGCTAGCACAAACCGTGTTTGATTTAGAGTTCCAAATACATGTGTCCCTATAGAAGAAAACAGAGTGAAACCTAAAAATGAAAACGGTTACTGCAAACGAACGGTTTAACCTAAAAGAACGAAACTTGGTGAGCCAAGTGGTTTTGGTGTACTGATCATTACCTGAAAGAATCATCAAGATTGGGTGAAAAAATGTTGGCTGAGATTTCAGGCAACTCGTAGTTTTTTGGAAGCTTGGCTACCCCTTTCCATGAAAGTGATTTTCGCCAGTCTCTGCTTAGGGGTACATCAACAGCAAACAAACATTAGATAGTACTTGAAACTGCTTTATTGTGTCAAGTTTCAAAGAGGTAGCACAAACCGTGTTTGATTTAGAGTTCCAAACACATGTATCCCTATAGGAGAAAACAGAGTGAAACCTAAAAATGAAAACGGTTACTGCAAACGAACGGTTTAAAGTAGAAGAACGAAATTTGGTGAACCAAGTGGTTTTGGTGTACTGATCATTCCCTGAAAGAATCATCAAGATTGGGTGAAAAAATGTTGGCTGAGATTTCAGGCAACTCGTAGTTTTTTGGAAGCTTGGCTACCCTTTTCCATGAAAGTGATTTTCGCCAGTCTCTGCTTAGGGCTACATCAACAGCAAACAAACTACAGATAGAACTTGAAACTGCTTTATTGTGTCAAGTTTCAAAGAGGTAGCACAAACCGTGTTTGATTTAGAGTTCCAAACACATGTATCCCTATAGGAGAAAACAGAGTGAAACCTAAAAATGAAAACGGTTACTGCAAACGAACGGTTTAAAGTAGAAGAACGAAATTTGGTGAACCAAGTGGTTTTGGTGTACTGATCATTCCCTGAAAGAATCATCAAGATTGGGTGAAAAAATGTTGGCTGAGATTTCAGGCAACTCGTAGTTTTTTGGAAGCTTGGCTACCCCTTTCCATGAAAGTGATTTTCGCCAGTCTCTGCTTAGGGCTACATCAACAGCAAACAAACTATAGATAGAACTTGAAACTGCTTTATTGTGTCAAGTTTCAAAGACTTAGCACAAACCATGTTTCATTTAGAGTTCCAAATACATGTATCCCTATAGAAGAAAACAGAGTGAAACCTAAAAATGAAAACGGTTACTGCAAACGAACGGTTTAACCTAGAAGAACGAAATTTGGTGAGCCAAGTTGTTTTGGTGTACTGATCACTACCTAAAAGAATCATCAAGATGGGGTGAAAAAATGTTGGATGAGATTTCAGGCAACTCGTAGTTTTTTGGAAGCTTGCCAACCCCTTTCCATGAAAGTGATTTTCGCCAGTCTCTGCTTAGGGCTACATCAACAGCAAACAAACCATAGAGATAGAACTTGAAACTTCTTTATTGTGTCAAGTTTCAAAGAGCTAGCACAAACCGTGTTTGATTTAGAGTTCCAAATACATGTATCCCTATAGGAGAAAACAGAGTGAAACCTAAAAATGAAAACGGTTACTGCAAACGAACGGTTTAACCTAAAAGAACGAAACTTGGTAAGCCAAGTGGTATTGGTGTACTGATCATTAGCTGAAAGAATCATCAAGATTGGGTGAAAAAATATTTGCTGAGATTTCAGGCAACTCGTAGTTTTTTGGAAGCTTGGCAACCCCTTTCCATGAAAGTGATTTTCGCCAGTCTCTGCTTAGGGCTACATCAACAGCAAAGAAACCATAGAGATAGAACTTGAAACTGCTTTATTGTGTCAAGTTTCAAAGAGCTAGCACAAACCATGTTCGATTTATAGTTCCAAACACATGTATCCCTATAGGAGAAAACAGAGTGAAACCTAAAAATGAAAACGGTTACTGCAAACGAACGGTTTAAACTAGAAGAACGAAATTTGGTGAACCAAGTGGTTTTGGTGTACTGATCATTACCTGAAAGAATCATTAAGATTGGGTGAAAAAATTTTGGCTGAGATTTCAGGAAACTCGTAGTTTTTTGGAAGCTTGGCTACCAATTTCATTGAAAGTGATTTTCGCCAGTCTCTGCTTAGGGCTACATCAACAGCAAACAATCTATAGATAGAACTTGAAACTGCTTTATTGTGTCAAGTTTCAAAGACTTAGCACAAACCATGTTTCATTTAGAGTTCCAAATATATGTATCCCTATAGGAGAAAACAGAGTGAAACCTAAAAATGAAAACGGTTACTCTAAACGAACGGTTTAACCTAGAAGAACGAAATTTGGTGAGCCAAGTTGTTTTGGGGTACTGATCATTACCTGAAAGAATCATCAAAATTGGGTGAAAAAATGTTTGCTGAGATTTCAGGCAACTCGTAGTTTTTTGGAAGCTTGGCAACCCCTTTCCATGAAAATGATTTTCGCCAGTCTCTGCTTAGGGCTACATAAACAGCATACAAACCATAGAGATAGAACTTGAAACTGCTTTATTGTGTCAAGTTTCAAAGAGCTAGCACAAACCGTGTTTGATTTAGAGTTCCAAATACATGTATCCCTATAGGAGAAAACAGAGTGAAACCTAAAAATGAAAACGGTTACTGCCAACGAACGGTTTAACCTAGAAGAACGAAATTTGGTGTGCCAAGTGGTTTGGTGTACTCATCATTACCTGAAAGAATCATCAAGGTTGGGTGAAAAAATGTTTGCTGAGATTTCAGGCAACTCGTAGTTTTCGGGAGCTTGGCAACCCCTTTCCATGAAAGTGATTTTCGCCAGTCTCTGCTTAGGGCTACATCAACAGCAAACAAACCATAGAGATAGAACTTGAAACTGCTTTATTGTGTCAACTTTCAAAGAGCTAGCACAAACCGTGTTTGATTTAGAGTTCCAAATACATGTATCCCTATAGGAGAAAACAGAGTGAAACCTCAAAATGAAACCGGTTACTGCCAATGAACGGTTTAACTTAGAAGAACGAAATTTGGCGAGCCAAGTGGGATTGGTGTACTGACCATTACCTGAAAGTTTCATCAAGATTGGGTGAAGAAGTGTGTGCTGAGATTTCAGGCAACTCGTAGTTTTTTGGAAGCTTGCCAACCCCTTTCCATGAAAGTGATTTTCGCCAGTCTCTGCATAGGGCTACATCAACAGCAAACAAACCATAGAGATAGAACATGAAACTGCTTTATTGTGTCAAGTTTCAAAGACCTAGCACAAACCGTGTTTGATTTAGAGTTCCAAATACATGTATCCCTATAGGAGAAAACAGAGTGAAACCTAAAAATGAAAACGGTTACTGCCAACGAACGGTTTAACCTAGAAGAACGAAACGTGGTGAGCCAAGTGGTTTTGGTGTACTGATCATTACCTGAAAGAATCATCAAGATTGGGTGAAAAAATGTTGGCTGAGATTTCAGGCAACTCGTAGTTTTTTGGAAGCTTGGCTACCTTTTTCCATGAAAGTGGTTTTCGCCAGTCTCTGCTTAGGGCTACATCAACAGCAAACAAACTATAGATAGTACTTGAAACTACATTATTGTGTCAAGTTTCAAAGAGTTAGCACAAACCGTGTTTCATTTAGAGTTCCAAATACATGTATCCCTATAGGAGAAAACAGAGTGGAACCTAAAAATGAAAACGGTTACTGCAAACGAACGGTTTAACCTAAAAGAAGGCAACTTGGTTAGCCAAGTGGTTTTGGTGTACTGATCATTACCTGAAAGAATCATCAAGATTGGGTGAAAAAATGTTGGCTGAGATTTCAGGCAACTCGTAGTTTTTTGGAAGCTTGGCAACCCCTTTCCATGAAAGTGATTTTCGCCAGTCTCTGCTTAGGGCTACATCAATAGCAAACAAATTATAGAGATAGAACTTGAAACTGCTTTTTTGTGTCAAGTTTCAAAGAGCTAGCACAAACCGTGTTTGATTTAGAGTTCCAAATACATGTGTCCCTATAGGAGAAAACAGAGTGAAACCTAAAAATGAAAACGGTTACTGCAAACGAACGGTTTAACCTAAAAGAACGAAACTTGGTGAGCCAAGTGGTTTTGGTGTACTGATCATTACCTGAAAGAATCATCAAGATTGGGTGAAAAAATGTTGGCTGAGATTTCAGGCAACTCGTAGTTTTTTGGAAGCTTGGCTACCCCTTTCCATGAAAGTGATTTTCGCCAGTCTCTGCTTAGGGGTACATCAACAGCAAACAAACATTAGATAGTACTTGAAACTGCTTTATTGTGTCAAGTTTCAAAAAGCTAGCACAAACCGTGTTTGATTTAGAGTTCCAAATACATGTATCCCTATAGGAGAAAAGAGTGTGAAACCTAAAAATGAAAACGGTTTCTGCAAACGAACGGTTTAACCTAGAAGAACGAAATTGGGTGAGCCAAGTGGTTTTGGTGTACTGATAATTACTTGAAAGAATCATCAAGATTGGGTGAAAAAATGTTTGCTGAGATTTCAGGGAACTTGTAGTTTTTTGGAAGCTTGGCAACTCCTTTAAATGAAAGTGATTTTTGCCAGTCTCTGCTTAGGGCTACAACAACAGCATACAAACCATAGAGATAGAACTTGAAACTGCTTTATTGTGTCAAGTTTCAAAGAGCTAGCACAAACCGTGTTTGATTTAGAGTTCCAAATACATGTGTCCCTATAGGAGAAAACAGAGTGAAACCTAAAAATGAAAACGGTTACTGCAAACCAACGGTTTAACCTAGAAGAACGAAATTTGGTGAGCCAAGTGGTTTGGTGTACTCATCATTACCTGAAAGAATCATCAAGATTTGGTGAAAAAATGTTTGCTGAGATTTCAGGCAACTCGAAGATTTTTTGGAAGCTTGGCTACCCCTTTCCATGAAAGTGATTTTCGCCAGTCTCTGCTTAGGGCTACATCAACAGCAAACAAACCATAGAGATCGAACTTGAAACTGCTTTATTGTGTCAAGTTTCAAAGACTTAGCACAAACCATGTTTCATTTAGAGTTCCAAATACATGTATCCCTATAGAAGAAAACAGAGTGAAACCTAAAAATGAAAAAGGTTACTGCAAACGAACGGTTTAAACCAGAAGAACAAAATTTGGTGAGATAAGTGGTTTTGGTGTACTGATCATTACCTGAAAGAATCATCAAAATTGGGTGAAAATATGTTTGCTGAGATTTCAGGCAACTCGTAGTTTTTTGGAAGCTTGGCAACCCCTTTCCATGAAAATGATTTTCGCCAGTCTCTGCTTAGGGCTACATAAACAGGATACAAACCATAGAGATAGAACTTGAAACTGCTTTATTGTGTCAAGTTTCAAAGAGCTAGCACAAACCATGTTTGATTTAGAGTTCCAAATACATGTATCCCTATAGGAGAAAACAGAGTGAAACCTAAAAATGAAAACGGTTACTGCAATCGAACGGTGTAACCTAGAAGAACGAAACGTGGTGAGGCAAGTGGTTTTGGTGTACTGATCATAACCTGAAAGAATCATCAAGATTGGGTGAAAAAATCTTGCCTGAGATTTCAGGCAACTCGTAGTTTTTTGGAAGATTGGCAACCCTTTTCCATGAAAGTGATTTTCGCCAGTCTCTGCTTAGGGGTACATCAACAGCATACAAACCATAGAGATCGAACTTGAAACTGCTTTATTGTGTCAAGTTTCAAAGAGCTAGCACAAACCGTGTTTGATTTAGAGTTCCAAATACATGTATCCCTATAGGAGAAAACAGAGTGAAACCTAAAAATGAAAACGGTTACTGCAAACCAACGGTTTAACCTAGAAGAACGAAATTTGGTGAGCCAAGTGGTTTGGTGTACTCATCATTACCTGAAAGAATCATCAAGATTTGGTGAAAAAATGTTTGCTGAGATTTCAGGCAACTCGAAGATTTTTTGGAAGCTTGGCAACCCCTTTCCATGAAAGTGATTTTCGCCACTCTCTGCTTAGGGCTACATCAACAGCAAACAAACCATAGAGATCGAAGTTGAAACTGCTTTATTGTGTCAAGTTTCAAAGACTTAGAACAAACCATGTTTCATTTAGAGTTCCAAATACATGTATCCCTATAGAAGAAAACAGAGTGAAACCTAAAAATGAAAAAGGTTACTGCAAACGAACGGTTTAAACCAGAAGAACAAAATTTGGTGAGATAAGTGGTTTTGGTGTACTGATCATTACCTGAAAGAATCATCAAAATTGGGTGAAAATATGTTTGCTGAGATTTCAGGCAACTCGTAGTTTTTTGGAAGCTTGGCAACCCCTTTCCATGAAAATGATTTTCGCCAGTCTCTGCTTAGGGCTACATAAACAGGATACAAACCATAGAGATAGAACTTGAAACTGCTTTATTGTGTCAAGTTTCAAAGAGCTAGCACAAACCGTGTTTGATTTAGAGTTCCAAATACATGTATCCCTATAGGAGAAAACAGAGTGAAACCTAAAAATGAAAACGGTTACTGCAAACGAACGGTGTAACCTAGAAGAACGAAACGTGGTGAGGCAAGTGGTTTTGGTGTACTGATCATAACCTGAAAGAATCATCAAGATTGGGGGAAAAAATCTTGGCTGAGATTTCAGGCAACTCGTAGTTTTTTGGAAGCTTGGCAACCCTTTTCCATGAAAGTGATTTTCGCCAGTCTCTGCTTAGGGGTACATCAACAGCAAACAAACATTAGATAGTACTTGAAACTGCTTTATTGTGTCAAGTTTCAAAGAGCTAGCACAAACCGTGTTTGATTTAGAGTTCCAAATACATGTATCCCTATAGGAGAAAAGAGAGTGAAACCTAAAAATGAAAACGGTTACTGCAAACGAACGGTGTAACCTAGAAGAACGAAATTGGGTGAGCCAAGTGGTTTTGGTGTACTGATCATTACTTGAAAGAATCATCAAGATTGGGTGAAAAAATGTTTGCTGAGATTTCAGGCAACTCGTAGTTTTTTGGAAGCTTGGCAACCCCTTCCATGAAAGTGATTTTCGCCAGTCTCTGCTTAGGGCTACATCAACAGCAAAGAAAACATAGAGATAGACTTGAAACTGCTTTATTGTGTCAAGTTTCAAAGAGCTAGCACAAAACGTGTTTGATTTATAGTTCCAAACACATGTATCCCTATAGGAGAAAACAGAGTGAAACCTAAAAATGAAAACGGTTACTGCAAACGAAGGGTTTAAACTAGAAGAACGAAATATGGTGAACCAAGTGGTTTTGGTGTACTGATCATTACCTGAAAGAATCATCAAGATTGGGTGAAAAAATGTTGGCTGAGATTTCAGGCAACTCGTAGTTTTTTAGAAGCTTGGCTACCCCTTTCTATGAAAGTGATTTTCGCCAGTCTCTGCTTAGGGCTACATCAACAGCAAACAAACTATAGATAGAACTTGAAACTGCTTTATTGTGTCAAGTTTCAAAGACTTAGCACAAACCATGTTTCATTTAGAGTTCCAAATACATGTATCCCTATAGGAGAAAACAGAGTGAAACCTAAAAATGAAAACGGTTACTGCAAACGAACGGTTTAAACTAGAAGAACAAAATTTGGTGAGATAAGTGGTTTTGGTGTACTGATCATTACCTGAAAGTATCATCAAAATTGGGTGAAAATATGTTTGCTGAGATTTCAGGCAACTCGTAGTTTTTTGGAAGCTTGGCAACCCCTTTCCATGAAAATGATTTTCGCCAGTCTCTGCTTAGGGCTACATCAACAGCTTACAAACCATAGAGATAGAACTTGAAACTGCTTTATTGTGTCAAGTTTCAACGAGCTAGCACAAACCGTGTTTGATTTAGAGTTCCAAATACATGTATCCCTATAGGAGAAAACAGAGTGAAACCTAAAATTGAAAACGGTTACTGGAAACGAACGGTTTCACCTAGAAGAACGAAACTTAGTAAGCCAAGTGGTTTTGGTGTACTTATCATTACCTGAAAGAATCATCAAGATTGGGTGAAAAAATCTTGGCTGAGATTTCAGGCAACTCGTAGTTTTTTGGAAGCTTGGCTACCTTTTTCCATGAAAGTGATTTTCGCCAGTCTCTGCTTAGAGCTACATCAACAGCAAACAAACTATAGATAGTACTTGAAACTACTTTATTGTGTCAAGTTTCAAAGAGCTACAACAAACCGTGTTTGATTTAGAGTTCCAAATACATGTATCCCTATAGGAGAAAACAGAGTGAAACCTAAAAATGAAAACGGTTACTGCAAACGAACGGTTTAACCTAAAAGAACGAAACTTGGTGAGCCAAGTGGTTTTGGTGTACTGATCATTACCTGAAAGAATCATCAAGATTGGGTGAAAAAATGTTGGCTGAGATTTCAGGCAACTCGTAGTTTTTTGGAAGCTTGGCTACCCCTTTCCATGAAAGTGATTTTCGCCAGTCTCTGCTTAGGGCTACATCAACAGCAAACAAACCATAGAGATAGAACTTGAAACTGCTTTATTGTGTCAAGTTTCAAAGAGCTAGCACAAACCGTGTTTGATTTAGAGTTCCAAATACATGTATCCCTATAGGAGAAAACAGAGTGAAACCTAAAAATGAAAACGGTTACTGCAAAGGAACGGTTTAACCTAGAAGAACGAAATTGGGTGAGCCAATTGGTTTTGGTGTACTGATCATTACCTGAAAGAATCATCAAGATTGGGTGAAAAAATGTTTGCTGAGATTTCAGGCAACTCGTAGTTTTTTGGAAGCTTGGCAACCTTTTTAAATGAAAGTGATTTTTGCCAGTCTCTGCTTAGGGCTACATCAACAGCAAACAAACCATAGAGATAGAACTTGAATCTTATTTATTGTGTCAAGTTTCAAAGAGCTAGCACAAACCGTGTTCGATTTAGAGTTCCAAATACATGTATCCCTATAGGAGAAAACAGAGTGAAACCTAAAAATGAAAACGGTTACTGCAAACGAACGGTTTAACCTAGAAGAACGAAATTTGGTGAGCCAAGTGGTTTTGGTATACTGATCACTACCTGAAAGAATCATCAAGATTGGGTGAAAAAAGGTTCGCTGAGATTTCAGGCAACTCGTAGTTTTTTGGAAGATTGGCAACCCCTTAAAATGAAAGTGATTTTCGCCAGTCTCTGCTTAGGGCTACATCAACAGCAAACAAACCACAGAGATAGAACTCGAAACTGCTTTATTGTGTCAAGTTTCAAAGAGTTAGCACAAACCGTGTTTGATTTAGAGTTCCAAATACATGTATTCCTATAGGAGAAAACAGAGTGAAACCTAAAATTGAAAACGGTTACTGCCAACGAACGGTTTAACCTAGAATAACGAAATTTGGTGGGCCAAATGGTTTTGGTATACTGATCAGTAACTGAAAGAATCATCAAGATTGGGTGAAAAAATGTTTGCTGAGATTTCAGGCAACTCGTAGTTTTTTGGAAGCTTGGCAACCCCTTTAAATAAAAGTGATTTTCTCCAGTCTCTGCTTAGGGCTACATCAACTGCAAACAAACCATAGAGATAGAACTTGAAACTGCTTTATTGTGTCAAGTTTCAAAGAGGTAGCACAAACCGTGTTTGTTTTAGAGTTCCAAACACATGTATCCCTATAGGAGAAAACAGAGTGAAACCTAAAAATGAAAACGGTTACTGCAAACGAATGGTTTAAACTAGAAGAACGAAATTTGGTGAACCAAGTGGTTTTGGTGTACTGATCATTACCTGAAAGAATCATCAAGATTGGGTGAAAAAATGTTTGCTGAGATTTCAGGCAACTCGTAGTTTTTTGGAAGCTTGTCAACTCCTTTCCATGAAAGTGATTTTCGCCAGTCTCTGCTTAGGGCTACATCAACAGCAAACAAACCATAGAGATAGAACTTGAAACTACTTTATTGTGTCAAGTTTCAAAGACC
>NW_027524234.1:0-34464 GCF_052094955.1 Ictidomys tridecemlineatus | reverse complement strand
TCCAACCTTTGCTCTCTGCAGCAGTCCTCCTCCAACCCAGTCTAAAACCTCTTCTCTCTGTAACAGTCCTACTGCACCTCAGTCTAAAAACTCTGCTCTCAGCAAGGATTCTTCTGCACCTCAGTTTCCAAGCACTGCTCTCTGTAACAGGCCTTCTGCATTCCAGTCTCAACCTCTGCTCTCCGCAACAGTCCTTCTGCACCCCAGTCTCCAACCTATACTTTCTGTAAGATCTTTCTGAACACAAGTCTCCAACGTATGCTTTCTGAATCAGTCCTTCTGTACCGTAGTCTCCAAACTCTGGACACTGTAAAGGTCTTTCTGTACTTCAGTCTGCAACCTCTGCTCCCTGAAACACTCCTTCTGCACCCCAGTATCCAAACTTTGCTCTCTGCAACAGTTTTTCTGCACATCAGTCTCCAAAATGTTCTCTCTGTAAATGTACTACTGCACACCCGTAATCAACTTCTGCTCTCTGTAAAAGTCCTTCTGCATTAAGTCTCCCAAATCTGCTCTCTTTAACGATCCTTCTACACCCCAGTCTCCGAACTCTGCTCTATGCAAGGATCCTTCTGCACCCCAGTCTCCAAAGTCTGCTCTCTGTAAAAGTCCTTCTGCACCCCAGTCTCCCAACTCTGGTCTCTCTAACCGTCCTTCTGCACCTAAGTCTCCAACCTCTGCTCTATGCAAAAGTCTTTCTGCACCCAAGTCTCCAACATCTGCTCTCTACAAAAGTCCTTCTACACCCCAGTCTACAACTTCTGCTCTCTGCAATAGTCCTTCTACACCCCAGTTTCCATACTCTGCTCGCCCAAACGATCCTCCTGCAACCCAGTCTCCAACCTCTGTACTCTGCAACACTCCTTATTCTCCTTAGTCTCCAACCTCTTCTCTCTGTAACAGTCCTTCTGTACCGCAGTCTCCAACCCCTGTTCTCCGTACAGGTCTTTAGGCACCCCAGTATCCAACCTCTGCTTTCTCTATCAGTCGTATTTAACCAAAGAGTCGAAACTCTGCCTGCTGTAACAGTTCTTCTGAAACTCAGTCTGCAACCTCTGCTCTCTGCAACAGTCCTTCTGCACATCAGTCTCCAAACTCTGCTGTCTGTAAAACTCCTTTGGCACCCAAGTATCCAACCTCGGCTTTCTGTATCAGTCCTACTGCACCCCAGTCTCCAAACTAAGATCGCTGTAACAATCCTTCTGCACCTCAGTCTCCAAACTCTGCTCTCTGTAACATCCTTCTGCAACCCACTATTCAAACTATGCTCTCTCTAACAGTCCTTCTACACCACAGTATTTAAACTCTGCTTTCTGTATCAGGCCTTCTGCACCCCAGTCTCCAACCTCTGATTTCTGTATCAGTGTTCTGCACCACAGTCTCCAAACTCTGGTCTCTGCAAATATCCTTCTGCACCAAAGTCTTCAACCTCTGTTCTCTTAAACACTTCTTCTGAACCCCAGTCTCAAAACTCTGCTTTCTGTAACAGTTCTTCTGTTCTGCAGTCTCCAAACTTTGTTTTCTTTAAGGGTTTTTCTGCACCCCAGTTTCCAACCTCTGCTTTCTGTATCAGTCCTTCTGCACCACAGTCTCCAAACTCTGCTCTTTTAACAGTCCTTTTGCACCTCAGTCTGCAACCTCTGCTCTCTGCAATAGTCCCAGGCACCCCAGTCTCCAAACATTGCTCTCTACAACAGTCCTTCTGCACCCCAGTCACCAACAACTGCTCTCTACAACATTTCTTCTTCACCTCAGTCTCCAACCTCTGCTCTTTGCAACAGTCCTTCTGCATCCCAGTCTCCAACCTCTTCTTTCTGTATAAGTTCTTCTGCACCCGAGTCTCCAACCTCTGTTCAAAGTAACAGCCCTTCTGCACTTCAGTCTCCAAACTCTGCTCTCTGCATCAGTCCTTCGGCACTCAAATCACCAATCTCTACTCTCTGCAACAGTCCTTCTCCACCCCAGTCTCCAAACTCTGCTCTCTGCAACAGTCCTTCTGCAGCCCTACCTCAAACCTCTACTCTCTGCAACTGTCCATCTGCACACCAGTCTCAAACCTCTGCTCTGTGCAATAGTCCTTCTGCATCCCAGTACAAACCTCTACTCTCTTCAACATTCCTTCTGCACCCCAGCCTCCAAACTCTGTTTTCTGTATCAGTCTTTCTGCACTCAAGTCTCTAAACTCTGCTCTCTGTAACAATCTTTCTACACCCAAGTCTCCAACCTCTGCACTCATTAACAGTCCTTCTGCACCTCAGTCTACAACCTCTGCCCTCTGCAAAGGTCTTTCTGCACCACAGTCTTCAACATCTACTCTCTGTAACAGTCCTTCTGGACCTCAGTCTCCAACCTCTGCTCTCTGTAATATCCTTCTGTAAACCAGTCTTCAAACTCTGCTTTCTGTACCAGTAATTCTGAACCGAGTCTCCAAACTCTGCTCTCTGTAACAGTCCTTCTGAACCCAAGTCTCCAACCTCTGTTCTCTGAAACAGTCTTTTGACACCCCCAGTCACCACCCTCTGCTCTCTGTAACGATCCTTTTGCACCAAAGTCTCCAACCTCTTTTCTCTGCAACAGTCCTTCTAAACATCATTCTGAAAACTCTGCTCTCTGCAACGATCTTTCTGGACCCCAGTCTCCAACCTCTGCTCTCTGTAAAAGTCCTTTGGAACCTCAGTCAAAAACCTCTGCTCTCTGTAAGATCCTTCTGCCACCCAGTCTCCCATGTCTGCTCTATGTTAAAGGCCTTCTGCACCCCAGTCTCCAAGCTCTGCTCTCTGTAACAGGCCTCCTGCACCTCAGTCTCCAACCTCTTTTCTCTGTAAGGATGCTTCTGCACCACAGTCTCCAACCTCTGCTCTCTGAACATTCCTATTGCACCGCAGTCTCCAACCTCTGCTCTCTGTAATATCCTTCTTCACACCTGTCTCCAACCTCTGCTCTCTTTAACAGTCCTTCTATTCCGCAGTCTCCAAACTCTATTCTCTGTAACGGTCCTTCTGCACCCCAGTCTTTCACGTCTGCTTTCTGTATCCGTCATTCTGCACCCCATGCTTCTACATCTGCTCTCTGTAACAGTCTTTCTGCACCCCAATTTCCAACCTCTGCTCTATACAACAGTCCTTCTGCACCCCAGTCTCCAAAAACTGCACTCTGCACAGTCCTTTTGCACCCCAGTCTCCAACCTCTGCTCTCTGCAAAAGTCCTTCTGCACCTCAGTCTCCAAACTTTGCTCTCTGTGAAATACTTCTGCACCCCAGTCTCTAACGTCTGCTCTCTGCAACAATCCTTTGGCACCCAAGTCTCCAACGTCTACTCTCTGCAATGGTCCCTCTACACCCCAGTCTCCAACCTTGTTCTCTACATCAGTTCTTCTATACCGCAGTCTTTAACCTCTGTTCTCTGTAAGGTTCCTTCTGCACCCCATTCTCCAACCTCTGCTTTCTGTATCAGTCTTTTTGCACCACAGTCTCCAAACTCTGCTCTCTGTAACAGTCCTTCTGCACCTCACTCTACAACCTCTGCTCTCTGTAACTTTCCTTCTGTACTTAAGTCTCTAACCTCTGTTCTCTGTAACGGTTTTCTGCACCCCAGTCTCCAAACTCTGCTTTCTGTATCAGTCCTTCTGCACCCCGGTCTCTAAACTCTGCTTTCTTTAACAGTCCCTCTGCACCCCAGTCTCTAAAATCTGCTCTCTGGAAGAGTCCTTCTGCACCCCACTCTCCAAACTCTGCTCTCTGCAACATTTCTTCTTCACCCCAGTTTTAAAACTGTGCTCTTTGTAACTGTCCTTCTGCACCCCAATCTCCAAACTCTGCTCTGTGTAACAGTTCTTCTGTACTGCAGTCTCCAACCTCTGCTCTCTGTAACTGTCCTCTTGCACCCCAGATTCTAACCTCTGCTTTCTGTATCAGGCCTTCTACACTCAAGTCTCCAACTTCTGCTCACTGTAACAGTCCTTAAGAACCTCAGTCTTCAAATTCTGCTCTCTGCAACAGTCCTTCTGCATCCCAATCTACAACCTCTGCTCTCTGCAACAGTCCTACTACACCCAAGTCTCCAACCTCTGCTATTCAAAAGTCCTTCTGTACCTCTGTCTCCAAACTCTGCTCTCTGCATTGGTCTTTCTGCACCACAGTCTCCAACCTCTACTCTCGGTAACAGTCTTTCTGCACTTCAGACTCAAACCTCTACTGTCTGTAAGATTCTTCTGCAACCCAATCCCCAAACTCTGCTCTCTGTAACAGTCCTACTGCACCTTTCTTCAAATTCTGCAATCTGTAACAGGGGTTCTGCACCCCATCTACAATCTCTGCTCTCTGGAACGATCATTCTACACCCAAGTCTCCAACCTCTTCTCTCTGCAATAGTCTTTCTGCACCCCAGTCTCGAAAATCAACTGTCTGCAATAGTCCTTCTGCACCTCAGTCTGAATACTCTGCTCTCTGCAACGATCCTTCTGACCCCAGTCTCCAAACTCTGTTCTATGTAACACTCCTTCTGAACCCCAGACTCCAACCTCTGCTCTTTGTAAAGGTCTTTCTGCACCCCAGTCTTTACACTCTGCTTTCTGAATCAGTTCTTCTGCACCACAGTTTTCAATTTCTGCTCTCTGCAAACAGTCCTTCTGCACCTCAGTCTCCAACCTCTGCTCTCTTCAACAGTCCTTCTGAACCCCAGTGTCAGAACTCTAATCTTTGCAACAGTCATTCTACACCCAAGTCTCCAACCTCTACTCTCTGCAGTGATCCTTCTTCACCCCAGTCTCCAACGTCTGCTCTCTGCATCAGTCCTTCTGCACCACAGTCTCCAACCTCTGGTCTCTAAAAGATTCTTCTGCAAACCAGTTTCCAAACTATACTCTCTGTGACTTTCCTTTCTGCACCCCATTCTCCAAACTGTACTCTCTGTAACAGTCCTAATGTTCCGCCTTCTCCAAACTTTGCTCTCTGAAACTGTCCTTCTGCACCTCAGGCTCCAACCTCTTCTCTCTTCTAATGTCCTTCTGCACCCCAGTCTCCAAACTCTGCTCTCTGCAACATTTCTTCTTCACACCAGTCTCAAAACTGTGCTCTCTGTAACTGTCCTTCTGCACCCCACTCTCCAACGTCTGCTCTGTGTAACAGTCCTTCTGTACTGCAGTCTCCAACCTCTGCTCACTGTAACTGTCCTCTTGAACCCTAGACACCAACCTCTGCTTTCTGTATCAGTCCTTCTGCACTCAAGTCTCCAACCTCGGCTCACTGTAACAGCACTTATGAACTTCAGTCTTGAAATTCTGCTCTTTGCAATAGTCCTTTGGCATCCAAATCTACAACCTCTTCCATCTGCAACAGTTCTTCTCCACCCCAGTCTCCGAACTCTGCTCTTTGTAACAGTTTTTCTGTACTGCAGTCTCCAACCACTGCTCTCTGCAATGGTCCCTCTGCACCA
Organism: Ictidomys tridecemlineatus; assembly: GCF_052094955.1. NCBI lineage: Eukaryota > Metazoa > Chordata > Mammalia > Rodentia > Sciuridae > Ictidomys > Ictidomys tridecemlineatus. Next base: position 29,031 of record NW_027524234.1, on the reverse strand, counting down.
GAGTCTCCAACCTTGTTCTCAACAACAGTTCTTCTGTACCGCAGTCTTCAACCTCTTTTCTCTGTAATAGCCCTACTCCAACCCAGTCTCTTACCTCTGCTCTCTGTAACGGTCCTTCTTCACCTGAGTATCCAAACTCTGTGTTATGTATCACTCATTCTGCACCCCAGTCTCCAACCTCTGCTCTCTGTTAACAGTCCTTCTGTACCTAAGACTTCAACCTCTGTTCCCTTGCAACAGTCCTATTGCACCCCAATCTCCAACCTCTGCACTCTGCAACAGTCCTTATGCCCCTCAGTGTCCAAACTCTTCTCTCTGTAAGATCCTTCTGAACCCCAGTCTACAAACTCTGCTTTCTGCAATGGTCTTCTGCACCCAAGTCTTCAAATTCTGATCACTACAATAGTTATTCTGCACCCAAGACTAAAACCTCTGCTCTCTGTAACAGTCCTTCTGAACTACAGTCTCCAAACTTTTTCTCTGTAAGGGTCCTTCTGCACCACATTCTTCAACCTCTGTTTTCTGCATAAGTCTTTTTGCACTACATTCTCAAAACTCTGCTTTCAGTATCAGGCATTCTGCACCTCAGTCTGCAACCTCTGCTCTCTGCAATAGTCCATATGCACCCCAGTCTCTAATTTCTGCTCTCTGCAACATTCCTTCTGCACCTCAGTCTCCAACATCTGCTGTCTGCAACAGTCCTTCTCCAACCAAGTCTCCAAACTCTTCTCTCTGCAACAGTCCTTCTACACCCCAGTCTTCAAACTGTATCTGTTGTTTTTCACCAAAGTCTCAAAACTCTTCCTTCTGTAACAGTCCTTCTGCAAGTCAGTCTGCAACCTCTGCTCTCTGCAAGAGTCCTACTGCACCCCAGTCTCAATCCTCTGCTCTCTGCAACAGTCCTTTTGCACCACAGTCTCCAACCTCTGCTCTCTATAACAGTCATTCTGTACTGCATTCTCTAACATCTCCTCTCTGTAAGGGTACTTCTACACCCGAGTCTCCAACCTCTGCTTTCTGTATCAGACCTTCTGCACCCCAGTCTCCAACCAGTGCTCTTTGCAACTGTCCCTCTGCACCTTAGTCCTCAACATTTGCTCTCTGCTACAGTCCTTCTAGACCCCAGTCTCCAACCTCTGCTCTCACTAACAATCCTTCTTCACCTCCATCTACAACCTCTGATCTCTGCAATGGTCCTTCTGCACCTGAGTCTCCAACATCTACTCTCTGTTACAGTGCTTCTGCACCTAAGTCTTCAACCTCTGCTCTATGTAAGATCCTTTGGCAACCCAGTCTCCACACTCTGCTCTATGTAAAAGACCCTATGCACCCCAGTCTCCAACCTCTGCTCGCTGCAACAGTCCTTGTGCAAACCAATCTCCAACATCTGCTCTCTGCAACAGTTCTTCTGTACCTCAATCTGCAAGGATCCTTCTGCCACCCTGTCTCCAAACTCTGCTCTCTGTAACAGTCCTTCTGCACCCCAGTCTCCAACCTTTTTTCTCTGCAATGATCATTCTTTACCTCAGTCTCCAACATCTGCTCTCTGCAACAGTCCTTGTGTACATTAGTCTGAAAACTCTGATCTCTGCAAGGATCCTTGTGCACCACAGTCTCTAAACTCTGCTTTCTGTAACAGTCTTTCTGTAACTCAGTCTTCAACCTCTGCTCTCTGTAACAGTCTTTATGAACCCCAGTCTTCAACATCTTCTCTCTGTAAGATCCTTCTACATCCCAGTTTCCAAAACTCTGCTCTCTGTAGCAATCCTTCTCCACCCCAGTCTTCAACCTCTGCTCTCTGCAAGGGTCCTTCTGCACGACAGTCTCCAACCTCTGGTCTTGGCAACAGTCCTTCTGCACCCTAGTATCCAAACTCTGCTCTGGGTACATTTCTTCTGCACCTCAGTCTCCAACCTCTGCTTTATGTAAAATCTTTCTGCAACAAAGTCTCCAAACTCTGGTCCCTGCAAAAATCCTTCTGAACCCCAGTCTCCAACCATTGCTCTGGGTAACATTTCTTCTGCACCTCAGTCTCCAACCTCTGCTTTATGTTAGACATTCTGCCATCCAGTCTCCAAACTCTGCTCTCTGTAACATTCCTTCTGCACCCCAGTCTCTAACCTCTGCTCTCTGTAACAGTTTTTCTATACCGCAGTCTCCAACCTCTGGTCTCTGTAATGGTCCTTCTGCACCCCAATTTCCAACCTCTGCTTTCTGTAACAGTCCTACTGCACCTCAGTCTCCAAACTCTGCTCTCTGTAACAGTGCTTCTACACCTCAGTCTCCAACCTCTGTTCTCTGTAACAGTCCCACTAAACCTCAGACTGACACCTCTGCTCTCTTCAAGAAACTTCAGCAACCCAGTCTCCAAACTCTGCTCTCTATAAACTGTCCTTCAGCACCCCAGTTTCCCACCTCTTCTCTCTGTAAAAGGCCTTCTGCAGGCCAGTCTCCAAACTCTTCTCTCTGTAGCAGGCCTTCTGCACCCCAGTCTCCAAAATCTGCGCTCTGCAACGATTCTTCCTGCACCCAGTCTCCAACCTGGCTCTCTGCAAAGATTCTTCTCCACCCCAGTGTCCAACATCTTGTCTCTGCATCAGTCCTTTTGAACCCCAGTCTCCAAACTCTGCTCTCTGTCAGATCCATCTGAACCCAAGTCTCAAAACTCTACTCTCTGTAACAGTCTCTCTGCACCCCAGTCTTCAAACTCTGCTCTTTGTAACAGTCCTTCTGCACCTCAGTCTCCAAACTGTGCTCTGTGTAACAGTCTTTCTGCACCCCAGTTTCTAAAATCTGCCCTCTTTAACAATTCTTCTGGAACCCAGACTCCAATATCTGCTCTTTGCAACTGTCCTTCTGCACCACAGTCTCCAAACTCTGCTCTCTGTAAGATCTTTCTGCACTCCAGTTTCCCAACTGTGCTCTCTGTAACATTCCTTCTCCACCCAGTCTCCAACCTCTGTCCTCTGCAACAGTTTTTCTGCTCCCCAGAATCCGAGATCTGCACTCTGTAACAGTCCTTCTGTACCGCAGTCTCCAACCTCTGCTCTTTGTAACAATCCTTCTACACCCCAGTCTTCATCTCTGCTTTCTGTATCAGTCTGTCTGAACCCCAGTCTCCAAACTCTGTTCTCTGTATCAATCATTCTACACCTCAGTCTCCAACATGTGCTCTATGTAAGAGTCCTTTTGCACCCCAGTCTCCAACCTCTGCTCTTGGTAACAGACCTATACCGCAGTCTCCAACCTCTGCTCTCTGTAATGGTCCTTCTGCAGCCCTGTTTCGAAACTTTGCTTTCTGTAACAGTCCTTCTGCACCTGAGTCTCCAACTCTCCTCTCTGTAACAGTCCTTCTACACCTCAGTCTCAAACCTCTGCTCTCTGTAACAGTCCAACCGCACCTCAGTCTCAAACCTCTGCTCGCTGCACTATCCTTCTGCACCCCAGTCTCCAAACAATGCTCTCTATAACAGTCCACCTGCACCTCAGTCTCCAAACTTTCCTCTCTGTAACAGACTTTCTGCAGCCAGTCTCCAAACTCTTCTCTCTGTAGAAGGCCTTCTGCATGCCAGTCTCCAAAATCTGCTCTCTGCAACGATCTTTCTGCACCTCAGTCTCCAACATCAGCTCTCTGCAATGATCCAACTGCACCCCACTCTCCAACCTCTGATCTCTGCAACAGTCCTTCTGCACCTCAGTCTCAAAATTCTGCGCTCTGTAAGATGCTTCTGCACAACTGTATCTAACCTTTGCTTTCTGTAACAGTCCTTCTTACCTGAGTCTCCAAACTCTCTTCTCTAAAGAGTCCTTCTACAACCTCAGTCTCCAACCTCTGCTCTCAGTAAGATTTTTCAGGAACCCAGTCACCAAACACTGATCTGTATAACAGTCCTTCTGCACCTGAGTCTCCAAACTCTCCTCTCTGTAACAGTCCTTCTACACCTCAGTCTCAAACCTGTGCTCTCTGTAACAGTCCACCTGAACCTCAGTCTCCAATCTCTCCTCTTTGTAACAGACCTTCTGCAAGCCAGTCTCCAAACTCTTCTCACTGTAGCAGGCCTTCTGCACGCCAGTCTCCAAAATCTGCTCTCTGCAACGATCCATTTGCATCTCAGTCTCCAACATCAGCTCTCTGCAATGATCCAATTGCACCCCACTCTCCAACCTCTGATCTCTGCAACAGTTCTTCTGCACCTCAGTCTCAAAATTCTTCTCTCTGTAAGATGCTTCTGCACCCCTGTATCTAACCTTTGCTTTCTGTAACAGTCCTTCTGCACCTCAATCTCCTACCTCTGCTCCAACAGTCCTTCTAAACCTCAGTCTCCAAACTTTGCTCTGTGTAAGATCCTTTTGAAACCAAGTCTTTTAACTCTGCTCTCTGTAACAGTCCTTCTGTACAACAGTCTCCCAACCTCTTCTCTCTGCAATGATTCTTCTCCACCTCAGTCTCCCAACATCTGCTCTCTGTAAAAGTCCTTCTGCACCCCAATTTCACAACTCTGCTTCCTGTGAAAGTCCTTCTGCACCTGAGTCTCCAAAATCTAATCTCTGTAACAATCCTTCGACACCCCAGTCTCCAAACTCTGCTTTCTGTATCAGTCTTTCTGAACCCCATTCTCCAACCTCTGTTCTCTGTGTCTATCCTTCGGCACCCCAGTCTCCAACCTCTTCTCTCTGCAACAGTCCTTCTTCACCCCAGTCTGCAAACTCTGCTCTCTGTAACAATCCTTCTGCCCCTCAGTCTCCACCTCTGCTCTATTTAACAAGACTTCTGCAAGTCAGTCTCCAACCTCTGCTCTCCGCAACAGTCCTTCTGCACTCCAGTAATCCAAACTCTGCTCTCTGCCACAGTCCTTCTGCAGCCCAGCCTCCAACCTCTGCTCTCTTCAACAGTCCTTCTGTACCAAAGTATCCAACCTCTGCTCTCTCTAAAATCCTTCTGTACTCCAGTCTCCAAACTCTGTCCTCTGCAACAGTCCTTTAGCTCCCCAGTCTCCAACATCCGCTCTCCGGAGCGGTCCTTCTACACCCCAGTCTTCAAACTCTGCTTTCTGTATCAGTCCTTCTGAACCCCAGTCTCAAACCTCTGGTCTCTGTATCTATCCTTCTGCACCTCAGTCTCCAACCTCTACTCTCTGTTACAGTTTTTCTATACCGCATTCTCCAAACTCTGGTCTTTCTTACGGTTTTTTTTGCACCCCAATTACCAACCACTTCCTTCTGTAACAGTCCTTCTGCACCTCAGTCTCCAAACTCTGCTTCTGTAACAGTCCTTCTACACCTCAGTCTCCAAAATCTTCTCTCTGTAACAGTCCATCTGCACCTCAGTCTGACACCTCTTCTGTCTGCACGAAACTTCTGCACCCCAGTCTCCAACCACTGCTCTCTGTAACAGTCCACCTGCACCTCAGTCTCCAAATTCTGCTCTTTGTAAGATCCTTCAGGAACTCATTCTCCAAACTCTGCTCTCTATAACAGTCCTTCTGCACCCCAGTCTCCAACCTCTCCTCTCTGTAACAGGCCTTCTGCACGCCAGTCTCATAACTCTGCTCTTTGTAGCAGGTCTTCTTCACCCCAGTCTCCAACCTCTGCTCTCTGAAACGATCCTTCTGCACCCAAGTCTCCAAACTCTTCTCTCTGCAATGATCCTACTGCAACCCATTCTCCAAACTCTGATCTCTGCAACAGTTTTTCTGAAACTCAGTCTCCAACTTCTGCTCTCCATTAGATCCTTCTTCATTCCTTTCTCCAAGCTCAGCTTAATTCAACCATCCTTCTGCACCCCAGTGTCCAACCTCTGCTCTATGTAACAGGATTTTGCACCTCAGTCTCCAATCTCCAATCTCTGCTCTCTGCAAAAGTCCTTCTGCACCCCAGTCTCCAACTTCTGCTCTCTCTAAGAGTCCTTCTGCACCTCAGTCTTCAACCTCTGCTCTCTGCAACATTCCTTCTGAAGCCCAGTCTCCATCCTCTGCTCTGTGCAACAGTCCTTCTTCACCCCAGTCTCAAACCTCTGCTCCCTGCAACAGTCCTTCTGCACCGCAGTCTCCAAACTCTGCTCTCTGTAGAATCCTTTAAAACCCAGTCACAAACCTCTGCTCTCTGTATCTATCCTTCTGCACCTCAGTCTCCAAAGTCTCCTCTCTGTAACAGTCTATCTGCACCTCAGTCTGACAACTCTGCTCTCTGCACGATCATTCTGCACCCCAGTCTCCAAGCACTTCTCTCTGTAACAGTCCACCTGCACCTCAGTCTCCAACCTCTGATCTCGGTAAGATCCTTCTGGAACTCAGTCTCCAAACTCTGCTCTCTATATCAGTCCTTCTGCACCCCAGTCTTCAAACTCTCATCTCTGTAACAGGCCTTCTGCTCGCCAGTCTCCAAACTCTGCTCTCTGTAGCATGCCTTCTGCACCCCAGTCTCCAACTTCTGCTCTCTGCAACGATCCTTCTGCACCCCAGTCTCCAACCTCTGCTCTCTGCAATGATCCTACTGCACCACAGTCTTCAAGTCTGATTTCTTAAACAGTCGTTCTACAACTCAGTCTCCAACTTCTGCTCTCTGTAAGATCTTTCTGCACCCCTGACTCCAAGCTCTGCTTATTGCAACCATCATTCTGCACCCCAGTGTCCAACCTCTGCTCTATGTAACAAAATTTTGCACCTCAGTCTCCAACCTCTGCTCTCTGCAACAGTCCTTCTGCACCCCAGTCTCCAACCTCTGCTCTCTGCAACAGTCCTTCTGTACCCCAGTCTCCAAACTCTGCTCTCTGTAACAATCCTTCTGCACATCATTCTCCAAACTCTGTTCTCTGCAACGGTCCTTCTGCACCTCAGTCTCCAACCTCTACTCTCTTTAACAGTCCATCTGCACTTCACTCTCCAACCTCTTCTCTCTGTAGATTTTTCTAAAACCCAGTCTCAAACCTCTGCTCTCTGTATCTATTATTCTGCACCTCAGTCTCCAAACTCTGCTCTCTGTTACAGTTTTTCTGTACCGCAGTCTTCAAACTCTGGTCTCTGTTACGGTCCTTCTTCACCCCAATTTCCAACCACTTCTTTCTGTAACAGTCCTTCTGCACCTCAGTCTCCAAACTCTGTTCTCTGTAACACTCTTTCTACACCTCAGTCTTAAACCTCTGCTCTCTGCCTGATCCTTTTGCACCCCAGTCTCCAACCACTGCTCTCTGTAACAGTCCACCTGCAACTCAGTCTCCAACCTCTGCTCTCTGTAAGATCCTTCAGTAACCCAGTCTCCAAACACTGCTCTCTGTAACAGTCCTTCTGCACCTCAGTCTGACACCTCTGCTCTCTGCACGATCCTTCTGTACCCCAGTCTCCAAAAAATGCTCTCTGTAACAGTCCACCCGCACATAATCTCCAAACTCTGCTCTCTGTAAATTTCTTCAGCAACCCAGTTTCCAAACTCTGCTCTCTATAACAGGCCTTCTGCACGCCAGTCTCCAAACTGTTCTCTCTGTAGCAGGCCTTCTGCACCCCAGTCTCTAAAATCTACACTGTGCAACGAGCCTTCTGCACCCCAGTCTGCAAACTCTGCTCTTTGCAATGATCCTACTGCACCCCTGTCTACTACCTAGGATCTCCCCAAAAGACTTTCTGCACCTCAGTCTCCAAATTCTGCTCTCTGTAAGATCCATCTTCACCCCAGTATCCAACCTCTGTTCTCTGCAAGAGTCCTTCTGCATCAAAGCTCCAACCTCTGCTCTCTGTAAGAGGACTTCCGCACCACAGTCTTCTACCTCTGCTCTCTGCAACAGTCCTTCTGCACGCCAGGCTCTAACATCTGCTCTCTGCAACAGTCATTTTGCACCTGAGTGTGAAAACTCTGCTCTGTGCAACGACCATTCTGCACCCCATTCTCCTACCTCTGCTCTCTGTAACAGTCCATCTACACCTCAGTCTCCCAACTCTTCCCTCTGTTTGATCCTTCTGCAACCCAGTCTTTAAACTCTGCACTCTGTACCAGTTCTTCTGCACAACAGTCTCGAAATTCTGCTCTCTGTAACAGGCCTTCTGCAACCCAGTCTCCAACCTCTTCTCTCTGCAACGATTCGTCTCCAACCTAGTCTCCAACATATGCTCTCTGCAACAGTCCTTTTGCACCCCAGTCTCCAAACTCTGCTCTCTGTAAGATCCATCTGAACCCCAGTCTCCAACCTCTGCTCTCTGTAACAGTTTTTCTGCACCCCAGTCTTCAAATTCTGCTCTCTGTAGCAGTCCTTCTGGACTGCAGTCTCCAACCTCTCTTCTCTGTAATGGTCCTTCTGCACCCCAGTCTCCAAACTCTGCTCTCTGGACAGTCCTTCTGCACCTCATTCTCCAACCTATTCTCTCTGCAACAGTCTTTCTGCTCACCAGACTCCGAGATCTGCTCTCTGTAAAAGTCCTTCTGTACTGCAGTGTCCAAACTCTGCCCTCTGTTTCGGTTCTTCAACACCCCTGTCTCCAAACCCTGCTTTCTGTATCAGCCTGCCTGAACCCCAGTCTCCAACCTCTGTTCTCTGTATCCATCCTTCTGCACCTCCGTCTCCAACTTGTGCTCTCTGTAAGAGTCCTTCTGTATCCCAGTCTCTAACCTCTGCTCTCGGTAACAGTCCTAAACTGCAGTCTCCAAACTCTGCTCTCTTTAACGGTCCTTCTGCACGCCAATTTTTAACCTCTGCTTCCTGTAAAAGACCTTCTACACCTCAGACTGAAACCTCTGCTCTCTGCAATGATCCTACTGCACCCCAGTCTCCAACCTCTGATCTCTGCAACAGTCCTTCTGCACCTCAGTCTTCAACTTCTGCTCTCTGTAAGATCCTTCTGCATCCCTGTCTCCAAGATCTGCTATTTGCAACGATCCTTCTGCACCTCAATCTCCAAACTCTGTTCTATGTAAAAGGACTTCTGCACCTCAGTCTCCAACCTCTTATCTCTTCAAAAGTCCTTCTGCACCCCAGTCTATAAATTCTGCTCTCTGTAACAGTCCTTCTGTACTGCATTCTCCAACCTCTACTCTCTGTAACGTTCTTTCTGCACCCGATACTAGAGTCTCTGTTTTCTCTATCAGTCCTTGTGCACCCCAGTCTCTAACTTATGCTCTAAGTGTCCTTCTGCACCTTAGTCTAAAACCTCTGCTCTCTGCAACAGTCCTTCTGCACCCCAGTCTGCAACCTCTGCTCTCTTCAACAGTCCTTCTGCACTTCAGGCTCCAACCTCTGCTCTTTGCAACAGTCCTTCTGCACTCCAGTCTCCAAACTCTGCTCTCTGTAATAATCCTTCTTAACCTCAGTCTGCAAACTCTGTTCTCTGCAACAGTCTTTCTGCACCTCAGTCTTCAACCTATAATCTCTGTAACAGTACTTCTACACTTCAGTCTCAAACCTCTGTGGGATCCTTCGCCAACCCAGTCTCCCAACTGTGCTCTCTGTAAATTCCTTCTGCACACCAGTCTTCAGTCTCTTCTCTCTGCAACGATCATTCTTAAACCCAGACTCCAACCTCTGCTCTCTGCAACAGTCCTTCTATATTTCAGTCTCCAACAACTAGTCTCTGCAACAGTCATTCAGCACCACAGTCTGAAAACTTTGCTGTCTGAAACGAACCTCCTGAACCTCAGTCTCCTACCTCTGCTCTCTGTTAAAATCCTTCTACACCTCAGTCTCCGACATCTGCTCTTTGTAAGATCAATCTGAACCCCAGTCTCCAACATCTGCTCTCTGTAACAGTCCTTTTGCACCTCAGTCTCCAAACTTTGCTCTCTGCAACAGCCTTCTGCATCCCAGTTTACAAACTCTGCTCTCTGCACCGATCTTTCTGGACCCCAGTCTCCAATGTCTGCTCTCTGCAACAGTCTTTCTGCACCACAGTCTCCAAACTCTTCTCTCTGTAAGATCTTTCTGCACTCCAGTTTCCAAACTCTGCTCTTTCTAACATTCCTTCTCTACCCTAGTCACCAACGTCGGCTTTCTGCAAGGGTCCTGCGGAAACCCAGTTACCAAAATCTGTCCTCTGCAACAGTCCTCCTGTACCGCATTCACCAAACTCTGGTCTCTGTAACGGTCCTTCTGCACCCCAGTCTCAAAACTCTGCTTTCTATATCAGTCCTTCATAACCCCAGTCTCCAACCTGTGCTCTCTGTGTTTATCCTTCTTCACCTCACTCTCCAACCTGTGCTTTATGTAACAGTCCTTCTGAACCCAAGTATCCCACCTCTGCTCTCTGTAACAGTCCTTCTATACGGTAGTCTCCAACCTCTGCTCCCTGTAAAGGTCATTCTGCACCACAAATTACAACCTCTGCTTTCTGTAACAGTCCTTCTGCACCTCACTCTGAAACTTCTGCTCTCCACGATCCTTCTGCACCCCAGTCTCCAACCACTGCTCTCTGTAACAGTCCAACAGCACCTTAGGCTCCAACCTCTGCTATCTGTAAGATCCTTCAGCAACCCAGTCTTCAAAATCTGCTCTCTTTACCAGTCCTTCTGCACCCCAGTCTCCAACCTCTCCTCTCTGTAACAGGCCTTCTGCACGCAAGTCTCCAGCCTCTGCTCTCTGCAACGATCCTTCTGCACTCCTGTCTTTAACCTCTGCTCTCTGCAATGATCCTACTGCACCCCAGTCTCCAACCTCTGATCTCTGCAACAGTCCTTCTGCACCACAGTCTGCATCATCTGCTCTCTGTAACAGTCCTTTTGTACTGCAGACTCCAACCTCTGCTCTCTGTAACATTCCTTCTGGACCCCAATATTTCACCTCTGCTTTCGGTATCAGTACTTCTGCACCCCAGTCTCTAAACTCTCTGTAACATTCATTCTGCACTTCAGTCTCCAATCTCTGCTCTCTGTATCAGTCATTCTGCACCCCTGTTTTCAAACTCTGCTCTCTGAAACAGTCCTTCTGCACCTCAGTCTTCAACAACTGCTCTCTGGAACAGTCCTTTTATACCCCAGTCTCCATAATCTGCTCTGGCAACGAACCTTCTGCACCCCAGTATTCAACGTCTGCTCTGCAACAGTCTCTCTACAACCCAGTCTCCAACCTCTGCTCTCTGGAAAATCCTTCTGTACCCCAGTGTCCAAATTCTGCTCTCTGTAACATTCCTTCTGCACTCCAGTCTCCAAACTCTGCTCTCTGCAATGGTCCCTCGGCACCCCAGTCTCCAACCTTATTCTCAACAACATTTCTTCTGTATCGCAATCTTCAACCACTGTTCTCCGTAAGGGTCCTTCTTCACCCCAGTCTCCAAACTCTGCTTTCTGTATCAGTGCTTCTGCACCACAGTCTCCAAACTCTGCTCTCTGTAACAGTCCGTCTGCACTTCACTCTGCAACCTCTGCACTCTGCAACAATTCTTCTTCACCCCAGTCTTCAACCTCTGCACTCTGTAACAGTCCTTCTGTACTGCAGTCTCCAAACTCTGCTCACTGCAACAGTCCTTGTGCAACCCAATCTCCAACATCTGCTTTCTGCAACCGTTCTTCTGTACCTCAATCTGAAAACTCTGCTCTCTGCAATAATCTTTCTGCACCCGAGTCTCCAACCTCTGCTCTCTATAACAGTACTTCTGTACCTAAGTCTCCAACATCTGCTCTGTATCAGTTATGCACCCCTGTATCCCATATCTACTCTCTGTAACAGTCCTTCTTCACCTCAGTCTACAATCTCTGCTCTGTGTAAGATCCTTCTGCAACCTTGTCTAAAAACTATGCTCTCTGTAACAGTCCTTCTTCACCTAAGTCTTCAAACTCTGTTCTTTGCAACACTCATTCTGCACCCCAGTCGCCACCCTCTACTCTCTGTAACAGTCCTTCTGTACCATAGTCTTCAAACTCTTCTCTCTCTAACGGTCTTTCTGCACCCCAGTCTCCAACCTCTGCTTTCTGTATCTGTCCTTCTGCACCCCAGTCTACAACCTCTGCTCTCTGTAACAGTCCTTCTGCACCTCATATCCAAACTCTACTATCTGCAACAGTCCTTATGCCCCCCAATCTCCAACCTCTGCTGTCTGCAAAATTTCTTCTGCACCCCAGTCTGCAACGTGTGCTGTGTGTAACAGTCCTTCTGCCGCCAAGTCTCCACCTCTGCTCTCTGCATTGATCCTTCTGTACCTCAGTCTTAAAACTCTGCTCTCTGCAACAGTCATTCAGCACCCCAGTCTCCAAAATATGTTCTGTGTAACAGTCCTTCTCCACCTCAGTCTTCAACCTCTACTCTCTGCAAGAGTCCTTCTGCACCGCAGTCTTCAACATCTGCTCTCTAAACAGTCCTTCTGCACTTCAGTTTCCAAAATCTGCTCTCTGCAACAGTCCTTCTGAACTCCAATGTCCAAAATCTTCTCTCTGCAACCATCCTTCTGCACCGCAGTCTCCAACCTCTGCTCTCTGAAAGATCCTTCTGACCCCAGTTTTATAACTCTGCTCTCTGTAATATTCTTTCTCCAAGCCAGTCTCCAACCTCTGCTTTCTGCAAAGGTCCTGACGCACCCCAGTCTCCAACCTCTGTACTCTGCAACACTCCTTATTCTCCCCAGTCTCCGAACTCCGCTCTCTGTAACAGTCCTTCTGTACTGCAGTTTCCAAACTCTGCTCTCTGTAAAGGTCCTTTTGCACGCCAGTCTCCAACCTCTTCTTTCTTTGTCCTTCCATGTGAACCTCAGTCTCCAACCTCTGCTCTCTGCAAAAGTCCTTCTGCAACCCATTCTCCAACTTCTGCTCTCTGCAACAGTCCTTCTGAACAACAGTATCTAACATCTGCTGTCTGAAAAAGTCCTTTTGTACCCTAGTCTCCAACCTCTGCTCCCTGCAACATTCCTTCTGTACTGCAGTCTCCAACTTCTGCTCTCTGCAACAAACTTGTGCACCCCAGTCTCCAACATCTGCTCTCTGCAAAAGTTCTTCTGCACCTCAGTCTGAAAATTTTGCTTTCTGCAACAATCCTTCTTCACCCCAGACTTAAACATCTGCTCTCTGTAACAGTCCTTCTGCACCTCAGTCTCCAACCTCTGCTCTCTATAACAGTCGATCTACACCTCAGTCTGAAACCTCTTCTCTCTACACGAACCATCTGAAACCCAGTCTCCAACGACTGCTCTCTGTAACATTCTTCCTGCACCTAAGTCTCCAAACACTGCTCTCTGTAAGATACTTCTGCCACCCAGTCTCCTAACTTTGCTTTCTATAACAGTCCTTCTGCACCCCAGTCTTTAACCTCTGCTCTAATTAATAGGCCTTCTGCACCCCAGTCTCCAAACCCTGCTCTCTGTAACAGGCCTTCTGAACCCCAGTCTCCAAACTCTTCTCTCTGCTACAATCATTTTACACCTCAGTCTCCAAAATCTACTCTCTGTAAGATCCTTCTGCAACCCAGTCTCCTAACTATGCCCTCTCTAACAGGCCTACTGCACCCCAGTCTTCAAAGTCTGTTCTCTATAACAAGACTTCTGCACCCCAGTCTCCAAACACTGCTCTCTGCAACAGTCCTTCTGCGCCCCAGTCTCCAACATGTAGTCTCTGCAACATTGCTTCTGCACCTCAGTCTTAAAACGCTGTTCTCTGCTACGATCCTTTTGCACCTCAGTCTTCAAACTCTACTCTCTGTAACAGTCCTTCTGCACCTGGGTCCCCAACATCTGCTCTCTGTTAGATCCTTCTTCAACCCAGTCTCCAAACTCTGTGATCTGTAAGAGTCCTTCTGGAGCCCTTCTCCACACTCTGCTCTCCCTAACAGGCTTTCTGCACCACAGTCTCTAAACTCTGCTCTCTGTAACAGTCTTTTTGCACCTCAGTCTCCAACCTCTCTTCTCTGCAATGATCCTTTTTCACCCAAGTCTCCAACGTCTCCTCTTCTCAACAGACCTTCTGCACCTCAGTCTCTAAATTCAGCTCTTGGCAACAGTCCTTTTTCACCCAAGTCTCCAGCCTCTGCTCTCTGCAACAGTCCTTCTAAACCCCAGTCTTCAACCTGTGCTGTGTGTAACAGTCCTTCTGCACCCAAGTCTCCCACCTCTGCTCTCTGTAACAATCCTTCTGCACCCCAGTCTCCAACCTTTGCTCTCTGTAACAGTCCTTCTGCACCATATTATGAAACCTCTGCTCTCTGTTACAGTCTTTCTATACCGCAGTCTCCAACCTCTGCTCTCTGTAACAGTCCGTCTGTACCCCAATTTCCAACCTCTGTTTCTGTAACAGTCCTTCTGCACCTCACTCACCAAACTCTGCTCTCTGTAACAGTCCTGCTGCAACTCAGTCTCCAACCTCTTCTCTCTGTTACAGTCCTTCTGCAACTCAGTCTGAAACCTCTGCTCTCTGCACGATCCTTCTCTAATAACTGCTCTCTGTAACATTCGTGCTGCACCACAGTCACCAACCATTGCTCTCTGTAAGATCATTCTTCAACCCAGCATGAAAACTCTGCTCTCTATAAAAGTCCTTCTGCAACCCAGTCTCCAACCTCAACTCTCTGTAGCACGCCTTTTGCACCCCTGTCTTCAAACTCTGCTCTCTGAAACAGTCCTTCTGAACGTCAGTCTGCAACCTCTGCTCTCAGTATCGGTCCTTCTGCACCCCAGTCTCACACCTCTGCTTTCTGTATCATAATTCATCACCCCAGTTTCCAAAAATTGCTCTGTATAACAATCCTTCTGCATCTCAGTCTCCAACCTCTGCTCTCTGAAATAGTCTTTCTGCACCCCAGTCTCCAACCTCTTCTTTCTGCAACATTCCTTCTGCACCCCAGTCTCTAACCTGTGCTCTCTGTAACAGTCTTTCTGCACCGCAGTCTCCCACCTCTTCTCTCTGTAACTATCCTCCAGCAGCCCAGTCTCCACCTCTACTCTCTTCAATGATTCTTCTGCAACTCAGTCTCCAACTTCTGCTCTCTTCATCGATTCTTCTGCACCCCAGACTCCACCTCTGCTCTCTGTAACTGTTTTTCTTCAAATCAATCTCCAAACTCTGTTCTCTGCAACCGTCCTTCTGCACCCCTGTCACTAACCTCTGCTCTCTGCAACGATCCTTATGCACCCCAGTCTCTAACATCTGCTCTCTATAACATTCCTTCTGCAACCCTGTCTCCAAAGTCTCCTCTCCTGAACACTCCTTCTGAACCCCAGTCTCCAACCTCTGTTTTCTGTATGGTCCTGCTGCACCCCAGTTTCCAAACTCTGCTCTCTGTAACATTCTTCTCCAACCCAGTCTACAACCTCTGCTTTCCTCAACGGTCCTGATGCAACCCAGTCTACAACATCTGTTCTCTGCAACAGTCCTTCTACTTTCCAGTATCAAACCTCTGCTCTCTGTAACAGTCCTTCTGTACCGTAGTCTCAAACGTCTGCTTTCTCTAACGGTCCTTCTGCACCCCAGTCACAAACATCTGCTTTCTGTATAAGTCCTTCTGAACAACGGATTCCAACCTCTGCTTCCTGTAACAGTCCTTCTGCACCTTTGAATCCAACCTCTGAACTCTGCAACCTTACTTCTGCACCCCATTCTCTAACCTCTGCTCTCTGTAACAGTACTTCTGTACTACAGTTTCCAACCTCTGCTCTCTGTAACGGTTCTTCTGCACCCCAGTCTCAACCTCTGCTTTCTGTATCAGTAATTCTGCACCCCAGTCTCCAACCTTTGCTCTCTGTAACATTCTTTCTGCACCTCAGTCTCCAACCTCTGCGCTCTGCTTCTTCTGCACCCCAGTCTCTAAACTCTGCACTCAGCAACAGTTCTTCTGCACCACAGTCTCAAACCTCTGCTTTCTGTATCAGTCCTTCTGAACCCCAGTCTCCAAACTCTGCTCTCTGTAACAGTTATTCTGCACCTCAGTCTCCAAATTCTGCTCTCTTCAACAGTCCTCTGGACTCAACTATTTCCACACCTGCACCTTGTAACAGTCCTTCTTCACCTCATTCTCCCACCTCTGCAATTTGCAACAGTCTTTCTGTACCCCAGTCTCCAATTTCTTCTCTCTGTAACAATCTTTCTGCACCTCAGTCTTCAACCTCTGCTCTCTGTAAGATCCTTCTGCAACTCAGTCTCCAAACTCTGCCCTCTGTAACACTCGTTCTGCATCCTTTCACCAAACTCTGCTCTCTATAACAGGCCTTCTGCACCGCAGTCTCCAACCTCTGTTCTCTGTAACAGTCCTTCGGCACCCCAGTATCAAACCTCTGCTCTCTGCAAAGATCCTTCTGCACCCGAGTCTTCAAGCTCTGTAATCTCCAACAGTCTTTCTGCACCTGAGTATGAAAACTCGTTTCTCTGCAATGATCCTTCTGCACCCCAGTCTCAAAACTCTGCTCTCTTTAACAGTCTTGTTCCACCTCAGTCTCCAACCTCTGCTCTCAGTAAGATCCTTCGCAGCCTGCAGCCCTGTCTCCAACTCTGCTCTCTGTAACAGTCCTTCTGCACCCCAGTCTACAACCTATGCACTCTGCCACAGTCTTTCTAAATCCCAGTTTCCAACCTCTTCTCTCTGCAACAGTCCTTCTGCACCCCAGTATCCAACTTGTGTTCTCTGTAACAATCTTTCTGCACCTCAGTTTCAAAACTCTGACCTCTGCAATGGTCCTATTGCACCCCAGTCTCTAGCCTCTGCTCTCTGCAATGATCCTTCTGCACCCCAGTCTCCAACATCTGCTCTCTGCAACAGTCCTTGTGTACATCAGTCTGAAAACTCTGATCTCTGCAAGGATCTTTGTGCACCACAGTCTCTAAACTCTTTTTTTTGTAACAGTCCTTCTGCAACTCAGTCTCCAACCTCTGCTCTCTGTAACAGTCCTTCTGAACCCCAGTCTCCAACCTCTGCTCTCTGTAAGATTCTTCTACACCACAGTTTCCAAACTCTGCTTTCTGTAACATTTCTTCTCCACCCCAGTCTCCAACCTCTGCTCTCTGCAAGGGTCCTTCTGCACGACAGTCTCCAACCTCTGGTCTCGGCAACAGTCCTTCTGCACCCCAGTATCCAAACTCTGCTCTGGGTATCATTTCCTCTTCACCTCAGTCTTTAACCTCTGCTTTATGTGAGATCTTTCTGCAACAAAGTCTCAAAACTCTGCTCTCTGTAACAGTCCTTATGCACCCCAGTCTCAAACCTGTGCTCTGTGAACAGTTCGTCTGCACTACAGTCTCCTATCTCTGCACTCTGAAAGATCCTTCTGCACCCCAGTCTCCAAACTCTGATCTCCGTAACAGTCCTCCTTCACCCCACTCTCGAAACTCATCTTTCTGTAACAATCTTTCTGCACCTCAGTCTCCAACATCTGCTCTCTGCAACAGTTCTTCTGCACCTCATTCTCCAACCTCTGTTGTCTGCAAGAGTCTTTCAGCATGTCAGTCTCCAACCTCTGCTCACTGCAAAAATCCTTCTGCACCCCAGTCTCCAACCATTGCTCTCGGTAACATTTCTTCTGCACCTCAGTCTCCAACCTCTGCTCTATGTTAGATACTTCTGTCAAACAGTCTCCAAACTCTGCTCTCTGTAACAGTCCTTCTGCATCCCAGTCTCCAA
This sequence comes from Ictidomys tridecemlineatus, assembly GCF_052094955.1. Classification (NCBI taxonomy): domain Eukaryota; kingdom Metazoa; phylum Chordata; class Mammalia; order Rodentia; family Sciuridae; genus Ictidomys; species Ictidomys tridecemlineatus. The sequence goes on along the minus strand of NW_027524234.1, from coordinate 11,528 downwards.
CCTCTGTTCTGTGCAACAGTTCCTCTACACCCCAATCTCCAATCTCTGCTCTCTGTTAGTTCTTCTGCACCCCAATCTCAAAATTCTGATCTGTGTAACAGTCCTTTTTCACCCCAGTCTCAAACCTCGGCTCCCTGCAACAATTGTTCTGCACCCCAGTCTCCAACTTCTGCTCTCTGAAACAGTTTTTCTGCACCCCAGTCTTTAACATCTACTCTTTGAAACAGTCCTACTGTATCTCATTCTCCCACCTCTTCACTCTGCAACAGTTTTTCTGTACCCTGGTCTCCAAACTCTGCTCTCTGTAACAGTCCTTCTGTACTGCAGTCTCCAACCTCTGATCTCTGTGAGGTTCATTCTCGGCCCAAGTCTCCAACGTCTGCTTTCTGTACCAGGCCTTCCGCACCCAAGTCTAAAACCTCTGCTCTCTATAACAGTCATTCTGCACACCAGTCTACAACCTCTGCTCCCTGCAAAAATCCTTCTCCACCCAAGTCCCCAAGTTCTGCTCTCTTTAACAGTCTTTCTGCACCCCAGTCTCGAACATCTGCTCTCTACAACAGTCATTCTGCACCTCAGTCTGAAAACTCTACTCTCTGAAACAATCATTCTGCACCCCAGTCTCCAACCTGTGCTCTCTGTAGCAGTCTTTCTACACGTCAGTCTCCAAACTCTGCTCTCTATAATATCCTTCTGCACACCAGTCTCCAAACTGAGATATCTGTAACCGGCCTTCTGCACCCCAGTCTCCAACCTCTACTCCCTGCAAGAATCCTTCTACACCACTGTCTCCAAGTTCTGCTCTCTGAAAGAGTCCTTCTGCACCCCACTCTCGAGCATCTGCTCTCCGCAACAGTCCTTCTGCACCTAAGTCTGAAAACTCTGCTCTCTGCAACAATCATTCTGCAACCCAGTCTTCAACCTCTGCTCTCTGTAACAGTCCTTCTGCACCTCAGTCTCCAAACTCGGCTCTCTATAATATCGTTCTGACAACCAGTCTCCAAACTGTGATATCTGTAACAGGCCTTCTGCACCCCAGTCTTCAACTTCTGCTCCCTGCAAGAATCCTTCTGCACCACTGTCTCCAAGTTCTGCTCTCTGAAAGAGTCCTTCTGCACCCCACTCTCGAAAATCTGCTCTCTGCAACAGTCCTTCTGCACCTAAGTCTGAAAACTCTGCTCTCTGAAACAATCATTCTTAAACCAAGTCTTCAAACTCTGCTCTCTGTAACACCCCTTCTGCACCTCAGTCTTCAAACTCTGCTCTCTATAATATCCTCTGCACACAAGTCTACAAACTATGATATCTGTAACAGTCCTTCTGCACACCAGTCTCCAGCATCTGCTCTCTTTAACAGGCCTTCAGCACGCCAGTCTCCAAACTCTACTCTCTGTAACACGCCTTCTTTACCCCAGTCTCTAAACTCTTCTCTCTGAAACGATCATTCAGCACCTCAGTCTCCAACCTCTGCTCTCTGCAACAGTCCTTCTGCACCTCAGTCTCCAAACTCTGCTCTCTGCAACAGTCCTTCTGCACCTCAGTCTCCAAACTCTGCTCTCTGTAAGATCCTTCTGCACCCCAGTCTTCAAACTTTGCTCTCTTTAACAGTCCTTCTGCACCCCAGTATCTAACCTCTGCTCTCTGTAACAAAACTTCTGCACCCCAGTCTCCAACCTCTGCTCTCTGTAACAGTCCTTCTATACCTCAGTCTCCAGTCTCTGCTCTCTGTAACGGTCCTTCTGCACTCCAGTCTCCAAACTCTGCTTTGTGTATCAGTCATTCTGCAACCCAGTCTCCAAACTCTGCTCTCTGTAACAGTCCTTGTGCACCCAAGTCACAAATCTATGCTCTCTTCAACATTTCTTCTGCACCCCAGTATCCAACCAATGCTCTCTGTAACTGTCCTTCTGCACCAGAGTCTCCAACTTCTTCTCTCTTTAACATCCCTCTGCACCTCAGTCTCCAACCTCTGCTCTCTGCAACGATACTTCTGCACCACAGTCTTCAATCTCTGCTCTCTGTAACAGTCCTTCTGCACCTCAATCTCTAACCTCTGATCTCTGTAAAAATCTTTCTGCAACTCAATCTCCAACCTCTGCTCTCTGTAACAGTCCTTCTGCAACTCAGTATCCATCCTCTGCTCTCTGTAATGATCCTTCTGTACCTCAGTCTCCAACCAATTCTCTCTGTAGCAGGCCTTCTGCACTGCAGTCTCTAACCTCTGCTTTCTGTAACAGTTCTTCTGCAACCCAGTCTTCAAAACATCCGAATCAAAACTCTGCACTCTGTAACAATCATTCTGAACCCCAGTCTAAAAACTCTGCTCTCTTTAACAGTTCTTCTGAACCAGAATCTCCAAACTCTGCTCTCTGTAAAACTCCTTATGCAACCCAGTCTCCATCCTCTTCTGTCTTTAAGAATCCTTCTGCACCCCAGTCTCCAACCTCTGCTCTCTGTAAAAGTCCTTCTGCACCTCAGTCTCCAACCTCTGCTCTCTGTAATGATTCTTCTGCACCTCAGTCTCCAAACTCTGCTCTCTGTAACAGTTTTTCTGCATCTCAGTCTCCAACATCTGCTCTCTGCAATGATCCTTCTTCTCCCCAGGCTCCACCCTCTGCTCTCTGCAATGGTCCTTCTGCACCCCAGTCTCTGAACTCTGCTCTTTATAACAGTCCTTCTGTACCGCAGTCTCCAAACTTTTCTCTCTGTAACGGTCCTTCTTCACCCCAATTGCCAAACTCTTCTTTCTATAATAGTGCTTCTGCACCTCAGACACCAACTTATGCTCTCTGTAACAGTCCATCTGCACCTCAGTCTGAAACCTCTGCTCTCTACCACGATCCTTCTGTACCCCAGTCTATGAACTGTGCTATCTGTAACAGTCTTTTTGCACCCCAGTCTCCAACCTCTGCTCTCTGTAAAAAACCCTTCTGCACTCCAGTTTCCAAACTCTGCTCTCTGTATCAGGCCTTCTGCACTCCAGTCTCCAACTTCTTCTCTCTGCAACGATCTTTCTGCACCTCAGTTTCTAACCTCTACTCTCTGCAACAGTTATTCTGCACCACAGTCTCCAACCTCTGCTCTCTGTAAGATTCTTCTGCACCTCAGTCTCCAACCTTTGCTCTCTGTATAAGACCATATGCACCCCAGTCTCCAAACTCCTCTCTGTAACAATCTTAGGCACCTCAATTTCCAATTTCAGCTCTCTGCATCGGTCATTCTGCACCCCAGTCTCCAAACATTGTTCTCTGCAACAGTCCTTCTGCACCACAGTCTCCAAAGTCTGCTTTCTGTATCAGTTCTTCTGTACCCCAGTGTCCAACCTCTTCTCTCTGTAACAGTCCTTCTGCACCTCAGTCTACAACCTCTGCTCTCTGTAACAGTCCTTCTCCAACCTAGTCTCCAACCTCTATTCTCTGCAACATTTCTTCTGGACCCAAGTCTCCAACCTGTTCTCTCTGTAACTGTCCTTCTGCACCCCAGTCTCCAACATCTGCTCTCTGTATGTATCGTTCTCCACCATATTCTCCAAACTCTGCTCTCCTCAGCAATCATTCCGCACCTCAGTCTCCAACCTCTGCTCTCTGCAACGATCCTTATGCACCCCAGTCTTCAACCACTGGTCTCTGTAACAGTCCTTATTCAGCTCAGTCTCCAACCTATGCTCACTGTAAGATACTTTTGCACACCAGTATACAACATCTGCTCTCTGCAATGATCCTTTAGAACCCCAGTCTCCAACCTCTGCTCCCTGTAACAGTCCTTCTGTAAAGCAGTTTCCAAACTCTGCTCTCTGTAACGGTCCTTCTACACCCCAGTCTCCAACCTCTACTTTCTGTATTAGTCTTTCTGCACCACAGTCTCCAAACTATGCTCTCTGTAACATTTCTTCTGCACCTCAGTCTCCAAACTCTACACTCTGCAACAGTCCTCTGCACCCCAGTCTCCACCCTCTGCTCTCGGTAACAGTTCTTCTGCACCCGAATCTCCAAATTCTGCTCTCTGTAACACTCTTTCTGCACTCCAGTCTCCACCCTGTGATCTCTGTAACAATTCGTCTGGACATCAGTCTCCAACCTCTGCTCTATACAACGTTCCTTCTGCTCCTCAGTTTCCAAACATTACTCTCTGTAAAAGTCCTTCTGCACCTCAGTCTCCAAACTCTGCTCTCCGTAAGATCCTCTGCAACCAATTCTCCAAACTCTGCTCTCTGTAACATTTCTTCTGCACCCCAATCTCAAAAGTTTACTCTCTGTAACAGGCCTTCTGCACCCCAGTCTTATAATTCTGCTATCTTTAATAGGCCTTCTGCACCCAAGTCTTCAACCTCTGCTCTCTGCAGTGATCCTTCTGCACCCCAGGATCCAACATCTGCTCTCTGCAACAGTACTTCTGCACCTCAGTCTAAAAACGCTGCGCTCGGCAAAAATCCTTCTGCACCCCAGTCTTAAACCTCTGCTCTTGTAACACTTCTTCTGCACCTCTGTCTCCAAAATGATCTCTGTAAGATTCTTCTGCAACCCAGTCTCGAAACTGTGCTATCTGTAACAGTCCTTCTGCACCCAAGTCTCCAACGTCTGCTCTCTGCAACAATTCTTCTAAACCCCAGTCTCCAAACTGTGCTATCTGTAAAAATCCTTATGCACCCCAGTCCCCAACATCTGCTCTCTATAACAGGTCTTCTGCAATCTAGTCTCCAAACTCTGCTCTTTGTAACAGGCCTACTGCACCCCACTCTCCAACCTCTGCTCTCTGCAAGGATCATTCTTCACCTCAGTCTCCAACCTCTGCTCTCTGCAACAGTCCTTCTGCACCCCAGTCTCCAACCTCTGCTCTCTGTAACAATCCTTCTGCACCTCAGTCTCCAACCTCTTCTCTCTGCAACGGTTCTTCTGCACCACAGTCTCCACACTCTGTTCTCTGAAACAGTACTTCTTCACCCCAGTCTCCAAATTCTGCTCTCTGCAACAGTCCTTCTGCACCCCAGTCTCCAACCTCTGATCTCTGCTACAGTACTTCTGCAACCCAGTCTTCAACATTTGCTCTCTGTATCAGTCCTTTAGCACCTCAGTCTCCAACCTCTGCTCTCTGCAGCAGCCCTTTTACACCCCAGTAACCAAAATCTGCTCTGTGTAACGATCCTTCTGCACCTTAGTTTCCAACCTCTTCTCTCTGCAACGATTCTTCTCCACCCAAGTCTCCAACTCTGCTCTCGGCAACTGTCCTTTAGCACCCAAGTCTCCAACCTCTGATCTCTGTATCAGTTCTTCTGCACCACAGTCTCCAAACTTTGCTCTTTGCCAAAGTCCTTATGCACCCAAGTCTGCCGTCTGCAACATTTTCTCTGCACCCCAGTCTCCAACCTGTGCTCTCTGTAACAGTCCTTCTGCACCCCAGTCTCCAACATCTGCTCTCTGCAATGATTTTTCTTCTATTCAGTCTCCAATCTCTGCTCTCTGTAAAAGGCCTTTTTGTATCGCGGTCTCCAACCTCTTCTCTTTGTAACGGTCCTTCTGCCCCCCAATTGCCAACCTCTGTTTTCTGTAACAGTCCTTCTGCATCCCAGTCTCCAAACTCTTCTCTCTGCAACGATCTTTCTAAACCTCAGTCTCCAACCTCTGCTCTCTGTAAAAGCCCTTCTGCACCTCAGTCTCCATACTTTGCTCTCTGTAATTGTCCTTCTGCACCCCAGTCTCCAATCTCTGCTCTCTGTAACAATCCTTCTGCATCTGTGTCTCCAACGTCTGCTCTCTGTAACAGTAGTAATGCACCCCATTCTTTAATATCTGCTCTCTGTAATGGTCCTTCTGCAACCCAATCTCCAACCATTTTTCTCTATAACGTTCCTTCTGCACCTCAATTTCCTCTGCTCTCTGTCCTTCTAAGCCTCAGTCTGAAACTTCTGCTCTCTGCAACAATCCATCTAAACAACAGTCTCCAAACTGTGCTACCTGTAACAATCCTTCTCCACCCCAGTCTCCAACATCTGCTCTCTTTAACAGGTTTTCTGCAACCCTGTCTCCAAACTCTGGTCTCTGTAACCTGCCTTCTACACCCCATTCTTTAACCTCTGATCTCTGGAAAAGTCCTTCTACACCCCAGTCTCTAACCTCTGCTCTCTGCAACGATCCTTCTGCATCCCAGTCTCTAACGTCTGCTGTCTGTAAGATTTTTTGCACCCCGTTTTCCAAACTTTTCTCTTTGTAACAGTCATTCTGCACCTCAATCTCCAACCTCATCTTACTGCAACGGCCCTTGTGCACCTCAGTATCCAACCTCTGTTCTCTGCAGCTGTCCTTCTGCACCCCAGGCTACAAACTCTGCTCTCTGTAACAGTCCTTCTGCACCCCAGTTTCCAAACTCTAGTTTCCGTATCAGGTATATTGCACCCCAGTCTAAAACCTCTGCTCTCTGTTACAGTCCTTCTGAACCTCAGTCTCCAACCTCTGTTCTCTGCAACAGTCCATCTGCACCCCAGTTTCCAACCTCTGCTCTTTGCAAACGTCTTATTATACCCCAGTATCCAACATCTGCTCTCAGCAATGATCTTTCTGCATCCCAGTCTCCAACGTCTGCTCTTTGCAATAGTCCTTCTACACCTCAGTCTCCAACATCTGCTCTCTGCTACAGTCCTTCTGCACCCCAGTCTCCAACCTCTGCTCTCTGCAACATTTCTTTTGCACGCCAGTCTCCAACCTGGTTTCTCTGAAACTATCCTACTGCACCCCGGTCTCCAAACACTGCTCTCTGTAGATATCCTTCTTCACTTCAGTCTCCAACTTCTGCTCTCTGCAACAATCCTTCTGCATCCTAGTCTCCAACCTCTGCTCTCTGCATCAGTTTTTCTGCACCGCAGTCTACAAGATCTGCTCTCTGTAACAGTCCTTCTGCACATCAGTGTCCAACCTCTGATCTCTGTAAGGATCCTTCTGCACATCATGTCCAAACTCTTCTCTCTGTAACAGGCCTTCTGCACCACAGTCTCCAACCTCTGCTATCTGTAACAGTTCTTCTGAACCCCAATCTCCAAACTCTGCTTTATGTTACACTCCTTCTGCACCCCAGTGTGCATCCTCTGCTCTTTGTAAGAATCCTTTGACACTCCTGTCTCCAACCTCTCCTCTCTGTAAAAGTCCTTCTGACCCTCATCATCCAACCTTTGCAATCTGTAACGGTCCTACTGCACCCCAGTCTTCATCCTCTGCTCTCTGAATCAGTCCTTCTGCACACAAGTCTTCAAACTCTGCTCTCTGCAACATTTCTTCTACACCCCAGTCTCCAACCTGTGCTCTCTGTGACAGTCCTTCTGCACCCTAGTCTCCAACATCTGCTCTCTGTAATAATCCTATTGCACCTCTGTCTCCAACGTGTGCTCTCTGTAACTCTCCTTCGCACCCCAGTCTCCAAACTTTGCTCACTGTAACAGTCCTTCTGTACTGCAGTCTCCAACTTCTTTTTTCTATAACGGTACTTCTTCAACCCAATTTCCAACCTCTGTTTTCTGAAACAGTCCTTCTGATCCTCAAACTCCAACCTCTACTCTCTGTAACAGTCCTACTAAGCCACAGTCTGAAACCCCTGCTCTCTGCAACAATCTTTCTAAACCCCAGTTTTCAAACTGTGCTATCTGTAACAATCCTTTTGCACCCAAGTCTTCAACCTCTTCTCTCTACAACGATTCTTCTGCAACTCAGTCTCCAACCTCTGCTCTCTGCAACAGTTCTTCTACACCCCAGTCTCCAACCTCTGCTTTCTGTGAGATCCTTCTCCACCCCGTTCTCCAAACTTTGCTCTCTGTAACAATCATTCTGCACCTCAGTCTCCAACCTCATCTCTCTGCAACTGCCCTTCTGCACCCCAGTATCCAACCTCTGTTCTCTGCAGCAGTTCTTCTGCACCCCAGGCTAAAAAAATCTGCTCTCTGTAACAATCCTTCTGCACCCTAGTCTCTAAACTCTACTTTCCGTATCAGTTATTCGGCACCCCAGTCTGAAACCTCTGTTCTCTGTATCAGTCCTTCTGCACCTCAGTCTCCAAACTCTTCTCTCCGCAACAGTCCTTCTGCACCCCTGTCTCAAACTTCTACTCTGTGCAAAATTCCATCTACACACCAGTGTCCAACATCTGCTCTCTGCAACGATCCTTCTGCATCCCAGTCTCCAACGTCTGCTCTCTGCAACAGTCCTTCTGCACCCCAGTCTCCAACCTCTGCTCTCTTCAACATTTCTTATGCACCCTAGTCTCCAACCTGTGCTCTCTGTAACTATCCTACTTTACCCTGGTATCCAAACTCTGCTCTTTGTAGCGATCCTCCTGCACCTCAGTTTCCAACCTCTTCTCTCAGCAATGATCCTTCTGCACCTCAGTCTCCAACGTCTGTTCTCTGCAACAGTCATTCTGACCCCAGTCTCCAGCCTCTGCTCTCTGTAACATCCTTCTCCCCCCCAGTTTCCAAACTCTGCTCTAGGTGACATTCCTTCTGCACCCTAGTATGCACCCTCTGCTCTTTGTAACAGTACTTCTGTACCGCAGTCTCCAATCTCTGCTCACTGCAACATTTCTTCTGCACCCCACTCTCCAAACTGTGCTCTCTGTAACTGTCTTTTTGACCCCAGTCTCCAACCTCTGCTCTCTGTGACGATCCTTCTGCACCTCAGTCTCCAACGTCTGCTTTCTGCAACGATCCTTCTGAACCACAGTTTCCAAACTCTGCACTCTGTAACAGTCCTTCTACACCTAGTCTCCAACCTCTTCTCTCTGTAGCAATCCTTCTGCACCTCACTCTCCAAACTCTGCTCTCTGTAACAGTCCTTCTGCCCCTCAGTCTTCAAACTCTGCTCTCTGTAATAGGCTTACTGCAGCCCAGTCTCCAACCTCTGCTCTCTGTAACAGTTCTTCTGCACCCCAATCTCGAAACTCGGCTCTCTATAACAGTCTTCTAAACCGCAGTCTCTAACCTCTTTTCTCTGCAACGATCATTCTGTACCTCAGTCTTCAACCTCTGCTCTCTGGAACAGTCCTTCTGCACCCCAGTCTCCATCGTCTGCTCTCTGTAACGGTCCTTCTGTACTGCAGTCTCGAAACTCTGCTTTCTCTAGCGGTCCTTCTGCACCCCAGTCCCTCACCTCTGCTATCTGCAACAGTCTTTCTGCACCCCAGTCTCCAACATCTGCTCTCTGTAACAATACTTGTGCACCTCAGTCTCCAACCTCTACTCTCTGTACAGTCGTTCTGCACCTCAGTCTCCAACCTCTGCTCTGTGTAAGATCTTTCTGTAACCCAGTCTCCAAACTCTTCCCTCTGTAACAGTCCTTCTTCACCCTTTCTCCAAACTCTTCTCTCTGTAAAAGGCCTTCTGCACCCCAGTCTCCAACCTCTGTTCTCCGTAATAGTCCTTTTTCACCCCAGTCTCAAACCTCTGCTCTCAACGACGATCTTTCTTCACCCCAGTCTCCAACATCTACTGTCTGCAACAGTCCTTCGGCACCCGTGTCTCCAAAAACTGCTCTCTGCAACAGTCCTTCTGCAGCTCAGTCTGAAAACTCTGTGCTCTGCAATGATCCTTCTGCACCCCATCTCAAAACTCTGCTCTCTGTAACAGGCCTTCTGCACCCCAGTCTCCAACCTCTGTTCTCCGTAATAGTCCTTTTTCACCCCAGTCTCAAACCTCTGTTCTCAACGACGATCTTTCTTCACCCCAGTCTCCAACATCTACTCTCTGCAACAGTCCTTCGGCACCCGTGTCTCCAAAAACTGCTCTCTGCAACAGTCCTTCTGCAGCTCAGTCTGAAAACTCTGTGCTCTGCAATGATCCTTCTGCACCCCATCTCAAAACTCTGCTCTCTGTAACAGTCCTTCTGCACCTCAGTCTCCAAACTATGCTCTCTTTAAGATCCTTCTGCAACTCCGTCTCCAAACCCTGCTCTCTGTAACAGTCCTTCTGCACCCCAGTCTCCAACCTCTACTCTTTGTAACAGGCCTTTTGAACCCCAATCTACGACTTCTACTCTCTGTAACATTCCTTTGCACGCCAGTCTCAACATCTGCTCTCTGCAACAGTCCTTCTGCAACTCAGTCTGAAAACTCTGCTCTCTGCAACGATCTTTCTACACCTCAGTCTCCAAACTCTGCTCTCTGTAACAGATCTTCTCCACTTTAGTCTCAAACCTCTGCTCTCCGCAACAGTCCATTTCCACCCCAGTCTTAAACCTCTGCTCTCTGTAAGATCCATCTGAACCCTAGTATCCAACCTCTGCTCTTTGTAACAATACTTCTGCAGACCAGTCTCAAAAATCTGCTCTTTGTAAAAGTCCTTCTGCACCTCAGTCTCCAACCTCTGCTCTCTGCAACAGTCAATCTGGACTCCAGTCTCCAACATCTGCTCTCTGCAACAGTCCTTCTACACCCTAGTTTCTAACCTCTGCTCTCTGCAACAGTCCTTCTGCACCCCAGTCTCTAAACTCTGCTCTCTGCAAACAATCCTTATAAAACCCAGACTCAAACCTCTGCTCTCTGTAGCAGTCCTTCTGCACCCCAGTTTCCAATCTCTGCGCTCTGTAACAGTTTTTCTATACTGCAGTCTCCAAACTCTGGTCTCTGTAATGTTTCTCCTGCACCCCACTTTCCAACCTCTAGTTTCTGTAACAGTGTTTCTGCACCTCAGTCTCCAAACTCTGGTCTCTGTAGCAGGCCTTCTGCACCCCAGTCTTCAAAATCTGCTCTCTCCAAAGATCTTTCTAAACCCCAGTCTCCAACCTCTGCTCTCTGCAATGATCCTACTGCACCACAGTCTTTAACCTCTGATCTCTGCAACAGTCCTTCTGCACCACAGTCTCCAACCTATGCTCTCTCTAACAGTCCTTCTGCACCACAGTCTCCAAACTCTGCTTTCTGTAAGAGTCTTTCTGCACATCAGACTCCAACCTCTGCTCTCTGCAAGAGTTTTTCTGCACCCCAGTCTCCAAACTCTCCTCTCTGAAACGATCCTTCTGGACCCCAGTCTCCAACCTCTGCTTACTGTAACAATACTTCAGCACCACAGTCTCCAGTCTCTGCTCTCTGTAAGATCCTTCTGCACTCCAGTTTCCAAACTCTGCTCTCTCTAACATTCCTTCTCCACCACAATCTTTAACCTCTAACTTCTGCAAGTGTCCTGTGGCACCCCAGTCTCCAAACTCTGTTGTCTGCAACAGTCCTTGTGGTCCGCAGTATCCATTCTCTGCTCTCCGTAACGGTCTTTCAGCACCTCAGTCTCCAAAGTCTGCTTTCTGTATCAGTCCTTTTGAACCTCAGTCTCAAAACTATGCTCTCTGTATCTATCCTCCTGCACTTCACTCTCCAACCTGTGCTCTCTGTAATATTCCTTCTGCACCACAGTCTCCAACCTCTGCTCTCTGTAACAGTTTTTCTATACCACAGACTCCAAAGTCTGGTCTCTATAACGGTCCTTCTGCACCCCAATTTCCAACCTCTGCTTTCTGTAACAGTCCTTCTGCACCTCAGTCTTCAAACTCTCCTCTTTGTAACAG
>NW_027524233.1:0-34508 GCF_052094955.1 Ictidomys tridecemlineatus | reverse complement strand
TGATGTATTCCTAAGCAGAGACTGGCGAGAATCACTTTCATGGAAAGGGCCTGCCAAGCTTCCAAAAAACTACGAGTTGCCTGAAATCTCAGCACACACTTTTTCACCCAATCTTGATGAAACTTTCAGGTAATGATCAGTACACCAATCCCACTTGGCTCGCCAAATTTCGTTCTTCTAGGTTAAACCTTTCGTTGGCAGTAACCGGTTTCATTTTGAGGTTTCACTCTGTTTTCTCCTATAGGGATAAATGTATTTGGAACTCTAAATCAAACACGGTTTGTGCTAGCTCTTCGAAACTTGACACAATAAAGCATTTTCAAGTTCTATCTCTATGGTTTGTTTGCTGTTGATGTAGCCCTAAGCAGAGACTGGAGAGAATCACTTTCATGCAAAGGGCCTGGGAAGCTTCCAAAAAACTACGAGTTGCCTGAAATCTCAGCAAACACTTTTTCACCCAATCTTGATGAAACTTTCAGGTAATGATCAGTACACCAATCCCACTTGGCTCGCCAAATTTCGTTCTTCTAGGTTAAACCGTTCGTTGGCAGTAACCGGTTTCATTTTGAGGTTTCACTCTGTTTTCTCCTATAGGGATACATGTATTTGGAACTCTAAATCCAACACGGTTTGTGCTAGCTCTTCGAAACTTGACACAATAAAGCAGTTTCAAGTTCTATCTCTATGGTTTGTTTGCTGTTGATGTAGCCCTAAGCAGAGACTGGCGAGAATCACTTTCATGGAAAGGGCCTGCCAAGCTTCCAAAAAACTACGAGTTGCCAGAAATCTCAGCACACACTTTTTCACCCAATCTTGATGAGACTTTCAGGTAATGATCAGTACACCAATCCCACTTGGCTCGCCAAATTTCGTTCTTCTAGGTTAAACCGTTCGTTGGCAGTAACCGGTTTCATTTTGAGGTTTCCCTCTGTTTTCTCCTATAGGGATACATGTATTTGGAACTCTAAATCAAACATGGTTTGTGCTAGCTCTTTGAAACTTGACACAATAAAGCAGTTTCAAGTTCTATCTCTATGGTTTGTGTGCTGTTGATATAGCCCTAAGCAGAGACTGGCGAGAATCACTTTCATGGAAAGGGCCTGCCAAGCTTCCAAAAAACTACGAGTTCCCTGAAATCTCAGCACACACATTTTCACCCAATCTTGATGAAACTTTCTGGTAATGATCAGTACACCAATCCCACTTGGCTCGCCAAATTTTGTTTTTCTAGGCTAAACCGTTCGTTGGCAGTAACCGGTTTCATTTTGAGGTTTCACTCTGTTTTCTCCTATAGGGATACATGTATTTGGAACTTTAAATCAAACACGGTTTGTGCTAGCTCTTTGAAACTTGACACAATAAATCAGTTTCAAGTTCTATCTCTATGGTTTATTTGCTGTTGATGTAGCCCTAAGAAGAGACTGGCGAGAATCACTTTCATCGAAAGGGCCTGCCAAGTGTCCAAAAAACTACGAGTTGCAAGAAATCTCAGCACACACTTTTTCACCCAATCTTGATGAGACTTTCAGGTAATGATCAGTACACGAATCCCACTTGGCTCGCCAAATTTCGTTCTTCTAGGTTAAACCGTTCGTTGGCAGTAACCGGTTTCATTTTGAGGTTTCACTCTGTTTTCTCCTATAGGGATACATGTATTTGGAACTCTAAATCAAACACGGTTTGTGCTAGCTCTTCGAAACTTGACACAATAAAGCATTTTCAAGTTCTATCTCTATGGTTTGTTTTCTGTTGATGTAGCCCTAAGCAGAGACTGGAGAGAATCACTTTCATGCAAAGGGCCTGGGAAGCTTCCAAAAAACTACGAGTTGCCTGAAATCTCAGCAAACACTTTTTCACCCAATCTTGATGAAACTTTCAGGTAATGATCAGTACACCAATCCCACTTGGCTCGCCAAATTTCGTTCTTCTAGGTTAAACCGTTCGTTGGCAGTAACCGGTTTCATTTTGAGGTTTCACTCTGTTTTCTCCTTTAGGGATACATGTATTTGGAACTCTAAATCAAACATGGTTTGTGCTAGCTCTTTGAAACTTGACACAATAAAGCAGTTTCCAGTTCTCTCTCTATGGTTTGTGTGCTGTTGATATAGCCCTAAGCAGAGACTGGCGAGAATCACTTTCATGGAAAGGGCCTGCCAAGCTTCCAAAAAACTACGAGTTCCCTGAAATCTCAGCACACACATTTTCACCCAATCTTGATGAAACTTTCAGGTAATGATCAGTACACCAATCCCACTTGGCTCGGAAAAATTTTGTTTTTCTAGGCTAAACCGTTCGTTGGCAGTAACCGGTTTCATTTTGAGGTTTCACTCTGTTTTCTCCTATAGGGATACATGTATTTGGAACTTTAAATCAAACACGGTTTGTGCTAGCTCTTTGAAACTTGACACAATAAATCAGTTTCAAGTTCTATCTCTATGGTTTATTTGCTGTTGATGTAGCCCTAAGAAGAGACTGGCGAGAATCACTTTCATGGAAAGGGCCTGCCAAGTGTCCAAAAAACTACGAGTTGCAAGAAATCTCAGCACACACTTTTTCACCCAATCTTGATGAGACTTTCAGGTAATGATCAGTACACGAATCCCACTTGGCTCGCCAAATTTCGTTCTTCTAGGTTAAACCGTTCGTTGGCAGTAACCGGTTTCATTTTGAGGTTTCACTCTGTTTTTCTCCTATAGGGATACATGTATTTGGAACTCTAAATCAAACACGGTTTGTGCTAGCTCTTTGAAACTTGACAGAATAAAGCAGTTTCAAGTTCTATCTCTATGGTTTGTTTGCTGTTGATGTATTCCTAAGCAGAGACTGGCGAGAATCACTTTCATGGAAAGGGCCTGCCAAGCTTCCAAAAAACTACGAGTTGCCTGAAATCTCAGCACACACTTTTTCACCCAATCTTGATGAAACTTTCAGGTAATGATCAGTACACCAATCCCACTTGGCTCGCCAAATTTCGTTCTTCTAGGTTAAACCGTTCGTTGGCAGTAACCGGTTTCATTTTGAGGTTTCACTCTGTTTTCTCCTATAGGGATACATGTATTTGGAACTCTAAATCAAACACGGTTTGTGCTAGCTCTTCGAAACTTGACACAATAAAGCATTTTCAAGTTCTATCTCTATGGTTTGTTTTCTGTTGATGTAGCCCTAAGCAGAGACTGGAGAGAATCACTTTCATGCAAAGGGCCTGGGAAGCTTCCAAAAAACTACGAGTTGCCTGAAATCTCAGCAAACACTTTTTAACCCAATCTTGATGAAACTTTCAGGTAATGATCAGTACACCAATCCCACTTGGCTCGCCAAATTTCGTTCTTCTAGGTTAAACCGTTCGTTGGCAGTAACCGGTTTCATTTTGAGGTTTCACTCTGTTTTCTCCTTTAGGGATACATGTATTTGGAACTCTAAATCAAACATGGTTTGTGCTAGCTCTTTGAAACTTGACACAATAAAGCAGTTTCAAGTTCTATCTCTATGGTTTGTTTGCTGTTGATGTAGCCCTAAGCAGAGACTGGCGAGAATCACTTTCATGGAAAGGGCCTGCCAAGCTTCCAAAAAACTACGAGTTCCCTGAAATCTCAGCACACACTTTTTCACCCAATCTTGATGAAACTTTCAGGTAATGATCAGTACACCAATCCCACTTGGCTCGCCAAATTTTGTTCTTCTAGGTTAAACCGTTCGTTGGCAGTAACCGGTTTCCTTTTGAGGTTTCACTCTGTTTTCTCCTATAGGGATACATGTATTTGGAACTTTAAATCAAACACGGTTTGTGCTAGCTCTTTGAAACTTGACACAATAAAGCAGTTTCAAGTTCTATCTCTATGGTTTGTTTGCTGTTGATGTAGCCCTAAGCAGAGACTGGCGAGAATCACTTTCATGGAAAGGGCCTGCCAAGCTTCCAAAAAACTACGAGTTGCCTGAAATCTCAGCACACACTTTTTCACCCAATCTTGATGAAACTTTCAGGTAATGATCAGTACACCAATCCCACTTGGCTCGCCAAATTTCGTTCTTCTAGGTTAAACCGTTCGTTGGCAGTAACCGGTTTCATTTTGAGGTTTCACTCTGTTTTCTCCTATAGGGATACATGTATTTGGAACTCTAAATCAAACACGGTTTGTGCTAGCTCTTCGAAACTTGACACAATAAAGCAGTTTCAAGTTCTATCTCTATGGTTTGTTTGCTGTTGATGTAGCCCTAAGCAGAGGCTGGAGAGAATCACTTTCATACAAAGGGCCTGGGAAGCTTCCAAAAAACTACGAGTTGCCTGAAATCTCAGCAAACACTTTTTCACCCAATCTTGATGAAACGTTCAGGTAATGATCAGTACACCAATCCCACTTGGCTCGCCAAATTTCGTTCTTCTAGGTTAAACCGTTCGTTGGCAGTAACCGGTTTCATTTTGAGGTTTCACTCTGTTTTCTCCTATAGGGATACATGTATTTGGAACTCTAAATCAAACACGGTTTGTGCTAGCTCTTTGAAATTTGAGACAATAAAGCAGTTTCAAGTTCTATCTCTATGGTTTGTTTGCTGTTGATGTAGCCCTAAGCAGAGACTGGCGAGAATCACTTTCATGGAAAGGGCCTGCCAAGCTTCCAAAAAACTACGAGTTGCCTGAAATCTCAGCAAACACTTTTTCACCCAATCTTGATGAAACTTTCAGGTAATGATCAGTACTCCAATCCCACTTGGGTCGTCAAATTTCGTTCTTCTAGGTTAAACCGTTCGTTGGCAGTAACCGGTTTCATTTTGAGGTTTCAATCTGTTTTCTCCTATACGGATACATGTATTTGGAACTCTAAATCAAACATGGTTTGTGCTAGCTCTTTGAAACTTGACACAATAAAGCAGTTTCAAGTTCTATCTCTATGGTTTGTGTGCTGTTGATATAGCCCTAAGCAGAGACTGGCGAGAATCACTTTCATGGAAAGGGCCTGCCAAGCTTCCAAAAAACTACGAGTTCCCTGAAATCTCAGCACACACTTTTTCACCCAATCTTGATGAAACTTTCAGGTAATGATCAGTACACCAATCCCACTTGGCTCGCCAAATTTTGTTCTTCTAGGTTAAACCGTTCGTTGGCAGTAACCGGTTTCATTTTGAGGTTTCACTCTGTTTTCTCCTATAGGGATACATGTATTTGGAACTTTAAATCAAACACGGTTTGTGCTAGCTCTTTGAAACTTGACACAATAAATCAGTTTCAAGTTCTATCTCTATGGTTTATTTGCTGTTAATGTAGCCCTAAGCAGAGACTGGCGAGAATCACTTTCATGGAAAGGGCCTGCCAAGCGTCCAAAAAACTACGATTTGCAAGAAATCTCAGCACACACTTTTTCACCCAATCTTGATGAGACTTTCAGGTAATGATCAGTACACGAATCCCACTTGGCTCGCCAAATTTCGTTCTTCTAGGTTAAACCGTTCGTTGGCAGTAACCGGTTTCATTTTGAGGTTTCACTCTGTTTTCTCCTATAGGGATACATGTATTTGGAACTCTAAATCAAACACGGTTTGTGCTAGCTCTTTGAAACTTGACACAATAAAGCAGTTTCAACTTCTATCTCTATGGTTTGTTTGCTGTTGATGTAGCCCTAAGCAGAGACTGGCGAGAATCACTTTCATGGAAAGGGCCTGCCAAGCTTCCAAAAAACTACGAGTTGCCTGAAATCTCAGCACACACTTTTTCACCCAATCTTGATGAAACTTTCAGGTAATGATCAGTACACCAATCCCACTTGGCTCGCCAAATTTCGTTCTTCTAGGTTAAACCGTTCGTTGGCAGTAACCGGTTTCATTTTGAGGTTTCACTCAGTTTTCTCCTATAGGGATACATGTATTTGGAACTCTAAATCAAACACGGTTTGTGCTAGCTCTTCGAAACTTGACACAATAAAGCAGTTTCAAGTTCTATCTCTATGGTTTGTTTGCTGTTGATGTAGCCCTAAGCAGAGACTGGAGAGAATCACTTTCATGCAAAGGGCCTGGGAAGCTTCCAAAAATCTACGAGTTGCCTGAAATCTCAGCAAACACTTTTTCACCCAATCTTGATGAAACTTTCAGGTAATGATCAGTACACCAATCCCACTTGGCTCGCCAAATTTCGTTCTTCTAGGTTAAACCGTTCGTTGGCAGTAACCGGTTTCATTTTGAGGTTTCACTCTGTTTTCTCCTATAGGGATACATGTATTTGGAACTCTAAATCAAACACGGTTTGTGCTAGCTCTTTGAAATTTGAGACAATAAAGCAGTTTCAAGTTCTATATCTATGGTTTGTTTGCTGTTGATGTAGCCCTAAGCAGAGACTGGCGAGAATCACTTTCATGGAAAGGGCCTGCCAAGCTTCCAAAAAACTACGAGTTGCCTGAATCTCAGCAAACACTTTTTCACCCAATCTTGATGAAACTTTCAGGTAATGATCAGTACACGAATCCCACTTGGCTCGCCAAATTTCGTTCTTCTAGGTTAAACCGTTCGTTGGCAGTAACCGGTTTCATTTTGAGGTTTCACTCTGTTTTCTCCTATAGGGATACATGTATTTGGAACTCTAAATCAAACACGGTTTGTGCTAGCTCTTTGAAACTTGACACAATAAAGCAGTTTCAAGTTCTATCTCTATGGTTTGTTTGCTGTTGATGTATTCCTAAGCAGAGACTGGCGAGAATCACTTTCATGGTAAGGGCCTGCCAAGCTTCCAAAAAACTACAAGTTGCCTGAAATCTCAGCACACACTTTTTCACCCAAACTTGATGAAACTTTCAGGTAATGATCAGTACACCAATCCCACTTGGCTCGCCAAATTTCGTTCTTCTAGGTTAAACCGTTCGTTGGCAGTAACCGGTTTCATTTTGAGGATTCACTCTGTTTTCTCCTATAGGGATACATGTATTTGGAACTCTAAATCAAACACGGTTTGTGCTAGCTCTTCGAAACTTGACACAATAAAGCATTTTCAAGTTCTATCTCTATGGTTTGTTTGCTGTTGATGTAGCCCTAAGCAGAGACTGGAGAGAATCACTTTCATGCAAAGGGCCTGGGAAGCTTCCAAAAAACTACGAGTTGCCTGAAATCTCAGCAAACACTTTTTCACCCAATCTTGATGAAACGTTCAGGTAATGATCAGTACACCAATCCCACTTGGCTCGCCAAATTTCGTTCTTCTAGGTTAAACCGTTCGTTGGCAGTAACCGGTTTCATTTTGAGGTTTCACTCTGTTTTCTCCTATAGGGATACATGTATTTGGAACTCTAAATCAAACACGGTTTGTGCTAGCTCTTTGAAACTTGAGACAATAAAGCAGCTTCAAGTTCTATCTCTATGGTTTGTTTGCTGTTGATGTAGCCCTAAGCAGAGACTGGCGAGAATCACTTTCATGGAAAGGGCCTGCCAAGCTTCCAAAAAACTACGAGTTGCCTGAAATCTCAGCAAACACTTTTTCACCCAATCTTGATGAAACTTTCAGGTAATGATCAGTACTCCAATCCCACTTGGGTCGTCAAATTTCGTGCTTCTAGGTTAAACCGTTCGTTGGCAGTAACCGGTTTCATTTTGAGGTTTCACTCTGTTTTCTCCTATAGGGATACATGTATTTGGAACTCTAAATCAAACATGGTTTGTGCTAGCTCTTTGAAACTTGACACAATAAACCAGTTTCAAGTTCTATCTCTATGGTTTGTGTGCTGTTGATATATCCCTAAGCAGAGACTGGCGAGAATCACTTTCATGGAAAGAGCCTGCCAAGCTTCCAAAAAACTACGAGTTGCCTGAAATCTCAGCACACACTTCTTCACCCAATCTTGATGAAACTTTCAGGTAATGATCAGTATACCAATCCCACTTGGCTCGCCAAATTTCGTTCTTCTAGGTTAAACCGTTCGTTGGCAGTAACCGGTTTCATTTTCAGGTTTCACTCTGTTTTCTCCTATAGGGATACATGTATTTGGAACTCTAAATCAAACACGGTTTGTGCTAGCTCTTTGAAACTTGACACAATAAATCAGTTTCAAGTTCTATCTCTATGGTTTATTTGCTGTTGATGTAGCCCTAAGCAGAGACTGTCGAGAATCACTTTCATGGAAAGGGCCTGCCAAGCGTCCAAAAAACTACGAGTTGCAAGAAATCTCAGCAGACACTTTTTCACCCAATCTTGATGAGACTTTCAGGTAATGGTCAGTACACGAATCCCACTTGGCTCGCCAAATTTCGTTCTTCTAGGTTAAACCGTTCGTTGGCAGTAACCGGTTTCATTTTGAGGTTTCACTCTGTTTTCTCCTATAGGGATACATGTATTTGGAACTCTAAATCAAACACGGTTTGTGCTAGCTCTTTGAAACTTGAGACAATAAAGCAGCTTCAAGTTCTATCTCTATGGTTTGTTTGCTGTTGATGTAGCCCTAAGCAGAGACTGGCGAGAATCACTTTCATGGAAAGGGCCTGCCAAGCTTCCAAAAAACTACGAGTTGCCTGAAATCTCAGCAAACACTTTTTCACCCAATCTTGATGAAGCTTTCAGGTAATGATCAGTACTCCAATCCCACTTAGGTCGTCAAATTTCATGCTTCTAGGTTAAACCGTTCGTTGGCAGTAACCGGTTTCATTTTGAGGTTTCACTCTGTTTTCTCCTATAGGGATACATGTATTTGGAACTCTAAATCAAACATGGTTTGTGCTAGCTCTTTGAAACTTGACACAATAAAGCAGTTTCAAGTTCTATCTCTATGGTTTGTGTGCTGTTGATATAGCCCTAAGCAGAGACTGGCGAGAATCACTTTCATGGAAAGAGCCTGCCAAGCTTCCAAAAAACTACGAGTTGCCTGAAATCTCAGCACACACTTTTTCACCCAATCTTGATGAAACTTTCAGGTAATGATCAGTACACCAATCCCACTTGGCTCGCCAAATTTCGTTCTTCTAGGTTAAACTGTTCGTTGGCAGTAACCGGTTTCATTTTCAGGTTTCACTCTGTTTTCTCCTATAGGGATACATGTATTTGGAACTCTAAATCAAACACGGTTTGTGCTAGCTCTTTGAAACTTGACACAATAAATCAGTTTCAAGTTCTATCTCTATGGTTTATTTGCTGTTGATGTAGCCCTAAGCAGAGACTGGCGAGAATCACTTTCATGGAAAGGGCCTGCCAAGCGTCCAAAATACTACGAGTTGCAAGAAATCTCAGCACACACTTTTTCACCCAATCTTGATGAGACTTTCAGGTAATGATCAGTACACGAATCCCACTTGGCTCGTCAAATTTCGTTCTTCTAGGTTAAACCGTTCGTTGGCAGTAACCGGTTTCATTTTGAGGTTTCACTCTGTTTTCTCCTATAGGGATACATGTATTTGGAACTCTAAATCAAACACGGTTTGTGCTAGCTCTTTGAAACTTGACACAATAAAGCAGTTTCAAGTTCTATCTCTATGGTTTGTTTGCTGGTGATGTAGCCCTAAGCAGAGACTGGCGAGAGTGACTTTCATGGAAAGGTCCTGCCAAGCTTCCAAAAAACT
The DNA here is from genome assembly GCF_052094955.1 of Ictidomys tridecemlineatus. Classification (NCBI taxonomy): domain Eukaryota; kingdom Metazoa; phylum Chordata; class Mammalia; order Rodentia; family Sciuridae; genus Ictidomys; species Ictidomys tridecemlineatus. The sequence goes on along the minus strand of NW_027524233.1, from coordinate 24,986 downwards.
ATGAGTTTCCTGAAATCTCAAAAAACACTTTTTAACCCAATCTTGATGAAACGTTCAGGTAATGATCAGTACACCAATCCCACTTGGCTCGCCAAATTTCGTTCTTCTAGGATAAACCGTTCGTTGGCAGTAACCGGTTTCATTTTGAGGTTCACTCTGTTTTCTCCTATAGGGATACATGTATTTGGAACTCTAAATCAAACACGGTTTGTGCTAGCTCTTTGAAACTTGACACAATAAAGCAGTTTCAAGTTCTATCTCTATGGTTTGTTTGCTGTTGATATAGCCCTAAGCAGAGACTGGCGAGAGTGACTTTCATGGAAAGGTCCTGCCAAGCTTCCAAAAAACTATGAGTTTCCTGAAATCTCAAAAAACACTTTTTAACCCAATCTTGATGAAACGTTCAGGTAATGATCAGTACACCAATCCCACTTGGCTCGCCAAATTTCGTTCTTCTAGGATAAACCGTTCGTTGGCAGTAACCGGTTTCATTTTAAGGTTTCACTCTGTTTTCTCCTATAGGGATACATGTATTTGGAACTCTAATTCAAACACGGTTTGTGCTAGCTCTTTGAAACTTGACACAATAAAGCAGTTTCAAGTTCTATCTCTATGGTTTGTTTGCTGTTGATGTAGCCCTAAGCAGAGACTGGCGAGAATCACTTTCATGCAAAGGGCCTGCCAAGCTTCCAAAAAACTACGAGTTGCCAGAAATCTCAGCACACACTTTTTCACCCAATCTTGATGAGACTTTCAGGTAATGATCAGTACACGACTAACACTTGGCTCGCCAAATTTCGTTCTTTTAGTTTATACCGTTCGTTGGCAGTAACCGGTTTCATTTTGAGGTTTCACTCTGTTTTCTCCTATAGGGATACATGTATTTGGAACTCTAAATCAAACACGGTTTGTGCTAGCTCTTTGAAACTTCACACAATAAAGCAGTTTCAAGTTCTATCTCTATGGTTTGTTTGCTGTTGATGTAGCCCTAAGCAGAGACTGGCGAGAGTGACTTTCATGGAAAGGTCATGCCAAGCTTCCAAAAAACTATGAGTTTCCTGAAATCTCAAAAAACACTTTTTCACCCAATCTTGATGAAACGTTCAGGTAATGATCAGTACACCAATCCCACTTGGCTCGCCAAATTTCGTTCTTCTAGGATAAACCGTTCGTTGGCAGTAACCGGTTTCATTTTGAGGTTTCACTCTGTTTTCTCCTATAGGGATACATGTATTTGGAACTCTAATTCAAACACGGTTTGTGCTAGCTCTTTGAAACTTGACACAATAAAGCAGTTTCAAGTTCTATATCTATGGTTTGTTTGCTGTTGATGTAGCCCTAAGCAGTGACTGGCGAGAATCACTTTCATGCAAAGGGCCTGCTAAGCTTCCAAAAAACTACGAGTTGCCAGAAATCTCAGCACACACTTTTTCACCCAATCTTGATGAGACTTTCAGGTAATGATCAGTACACGAATCCCACTTGGCTCGCCAAATTTCGTTCTTCTAGGTTAAACCGTTCGTTGACAGTAACCGGTTTCATTTTGAGGTTTCACTCTGTTTTCTCCTATAGGGATACATGTATTTGGAACTCTAAATCAAACACGGTTTGTGCTAGCTGTTTGAAACTTGACACAATAAAGCAGTTTCAAGTTCTATCTCTATGGTTTGTTTGCTGTTGATGTAGCCCTAAGCAGAGACTAGCGAGAATCACTTTCATGGAAAGGGCCTGCCAAGCATCCAAAAAACTACGAGTTGCCTGAAATCTCAGCAAACACTTTTTCACCCAATCTTGATGAAACTTTCAGGTAATGATCAGTACACCAATCCCACTTGTCTCGCCAAATTTCGTTCTTCTAGGTTAAACCGTTCGTTGGCAGTAACCGGTTTCATTTTGAGGTTTCACTCTGTTTTCTCCTATAGGGATACATGTATTTGGAACACTAAATCAAACACGGTTTGTGCTAGCTCTTCAAAACTTGACACAATAAAGCATTTTCAAGTTCTATCTCTATGGTTTGTTTGCTGTTGATGTAGCCCTAAGCAGAGACTGGCGAGAATCACTTTCATGCAAAGGGCCTGGGAAGCTTCCAAAAAACTACGAGTTGCCTGAAATCTTAGCAAACACTTTTTCACCCAATCTTGATGAAACTTTCAGGTAATGATCAGTACACCAATCCCACTTGGCTCGCCAAATTTCGTTCTTCTAGGTTAAACCGTTCGTTGGCAGTAACCGGTTTCATTTTGAGGTTTCACTCTGTTTTCTCCTATAGGGATACATGTATTTGGAACTCTAAATCAAACACGGTTTGTGCTAGCTCTTTGAAACTTGACACAATAAAGCAGTTTCAAGTTCTATCTCTATGGTTTGTTTGCTGTTGATGTAGCCCTAAGCAGAGACTGGAGAGAATCACTTTCATGGAAAGGGCCTGCCAAGCTTCCAAAAAACTACGAGTTGCCTGAAATCTCAGCACACCCTTTTTCACCCAATCTTGATGAAACTTTCAGGTAATGATCAGTACACCAATCTTACTTGGCTCGCCAAATTTCGTTCTTCTACGTTAAACCGTTCGTTGGCAGAAACCGGTTTCATTTTGAGGTTTCACTCTGTTTTCTCCTATACGGATACATATATTTGGAACTCTAAATCAAAGATGGTTTGTGCTAGCTCTTCGAAACTTGACACAATAAAGCAGTTTCAAGTTCTATCTCTATGGTTTGTTTGCTGTTGATGTAGCCCTAAGCAGAGACTGGCGAGAATCACTTTCATGGAAAGGGCCTGCCAAGCTTCCAAAAAACTACGAGTTGCCTGAAATCTCAGCAGACACTTTTTCACCCAATGTTGATTAAACTTTCAGGGAATGATCAGTACTCCAATCCCACTTGGCTCGTCAAATTTCGTTCTTCTAGGTTAAACCGTTCGTTGGCAGTAACCGGTTTCATTTTGAGGTTTCACTCTGTTTTCTCCTATAGGGATACATGTATTTGGAACTCTAAATCAAACACGGTTTGTGCTAGCTCTTTGAAACTTGAGACAATAAAGCAGTTTCAAGTTCTATCTCTATGGTTTGTTTGCTGTTGATGTAGCCCTAAGCAGAGACTGGCGAGAATCACTTTCATGGAAAGGGCCTGCCAAGCTTCCAAAAAACTACGAGTTGCCTGAAATCTCAGCACACCCTTTTTCACCCAATCTTGAGGAAACTTTCAGGTAATGATCAGTACACCAATCCCACTTGGCTCGCCAAATTTCGTTCTTCTAGGTTAAACCGTTCGTTGGCAGTAACCGGTTTCATTTTGAGGTTTCACTCTGTTTTCTCCTATAGGGATACATGTATTTGGAACTCTAAATCAAACACGGTTTGTGCTAGCTCTTCGAAACTTGACACAATAAAGCATTTTCAAGTTCTATCTCTATGGTTTGTTTGCTCTTGATGTAGCCCTAAGCAGAGACTGGCGAGAATCACTTTCATGCAAAGGGCCTGGGAAGCTTCCAAAAAACTACGAGTTGCCTGAAATCTCAGCAAACACTTTTTCACCCAATCTTGATGAAACTTTCAGGTAATGATCAGTACACCAATCCCACTTGGCTCGCCAAATTTCGTTCTTCTAGGTTAAACCGTTCGTTGGCAGAAACCGGTTTCATTTTGAGGTTTCACTCTGTTTTCTCCTATAGGGATACATGTATTTGGAACTCTAAATCAAACACGGTTTGTGCTAGCTCTTTGAAACTTGACACAATAAAGCAGTTTCAAGTTCTATCTCTATGGTTTGTTTCCTGTTGATGTAGCCCTAAGCAGAGACTGGCGAGAATCACTTTCATGGAAAGGGCCTGCCAAGCTTCCAAAAAACTACGAGTTGCCTGAAATCTCAGCACACCCTTTTTCACCCAAACTTGATGAAACTTTCAGGTAATGATCAGTACACCAGTCCCACTTGGCTTGCCAAATTTCGTTCTTCTAGGTTAAACCGTTCGTTGGCAGTAACCGGTTTCATTTTGAGGTTTCACTCTGTTTTCTCCTAAAGCGATACATGTATTTGGAACTCTAAATCAAACACGGTTTGTGCTAGCTCTTCGAAACTTGACACAATAAAGTAGTTTCAAGTTCTATCTCTATGGTTTGTTTGCTGTTGATGTAGCCCTAAGCGGAGACTGGCGAGAATCACTTTCATGGAAAGGGACTGGGAAGCTTCCAAAAAACTACGAGTTGCCTGAAATCTCAGCAAACACTTTTTCACCCAATCTTGATGAAACTTTCAGGTAATGATCAGTACTCCAGTCCCACTTGGGTCGTCAAATTTCGTTCTTCTAGGTTAAACCGTTTGTTGGCAGTAACCGGTTTCATTTTGAGGTTTCACTCTGTTTTCTCCTATAGGGATACATGTATTTGGAACTCTAAATCAAACACGGTTTGTGCTAGCTCTTTGAAACTTGACACAATAAAGCAGTTTCAAGTTCTATCTCTATGGTTTGTTTGCTGTTGATGTAGCCCTAAGCAGAGACTGGCGAGAATCACTTTCATGGAAAGGGCCTGCCAAGCTTCCAAAAAACTACGAGTTGCCTGAAATCTCAGCACACCCTTTTTCACCCAATCTTGATGAAACTTTCAGGTAATTATCAGTACACCAATCCCACTTGGCTCGCCAAATTTCGTTCTTCTAGGTTCAACCGTTCGTTGGCAGTAACCGGTTTCATTTTGAGGTTTCACTCTGTTTTCTCCTATAGGGATACATGTATTTGGAACTCTAAATCAAACACAGTTTGTGCTAGCTCTTTGAAACTTGACACAATAAAGCAGTTTCAAGTTCTATCTCTATGGTTTGTTTGCTGTTGATGTAGCCCTAAGCAGAGACTGGTGAGAATCACTTTCATGGAAAGGGCCTGCCAAGCTTCCAAAAAACTACGAGTTGCCTGAAATCTCAGCACACCCTTTTTCACCCAATCTTGATTGAAACTTTCAGGTAATGATCAGTACACCAATCCCACTTGGCTCGCCAAATTTCGTTCTTCTAGGTTCAACCGTTCGTTGGCAGTAACCGGTTTCATTTTGAGGTTTCACTCTGTTTTCTCCTATAGGGATACATGTATTTGGAACTCTAAATCAAACACGGTTTGTGCTAGCTCTTTGAAAAATGACACAATAAAGCAGTTTCAAGTTCTATCTCTATGCTTTGTTTGCTGTTGATGTAGCCCTAAGCAGAGACTGGAGAGAATCACTTTCATGGAAAGGGCGTGCCAAGCTTCCAAAAAACTACGAGTTGCCTGAAATCTCAGCACACCCTTTTTCACCCAATCTTGATGAAACTTTCAGGTATTGATCAGTACACCAATCTTACTTGGCTCGCCAAATTTCGTTCTTCTAGGTTAAACCGTTCGTTGGCAGAAACCGGTTTCATTTGGAGGTTTCACTCTGTTTTCTCCTATACGGATACATATATTTGGAATTCTAAATCAAAGATGGTTTGTGCTAGCTCTTCGAAACTTGACACAATAAAGCAGTTTCAAGTTCTATCTCTATGGTTTGTTTGCTGTTGATGTAGCCCTAAGCAGAGACTGGCGAGAATCACTTTCATGGAAAGGGCCTGCCAAGCTTCCAAAAAACTACGAGTTGCCTGAAATCTCAGCACACCCTTTTTCACCCAATCTTGATGAAACTTTCAGGTAATGATCAGTACACCAATCCCACTTGGCTCGCCAAATTTCGTTCTTCTAGGTTAAACCGTTCGTTGGCAGAAACCGGTTTCATTTTGAGGTTTCACTCTGTTTTCTCCTATACGGATACATGTATTTGGAACTCTAAATCAAACACGGTTTGGGCTAGCTCTTCGAAACTTGACACAATAAAGCACTTTCATGTTCTATCTCTATGGTTTGTTTGCTGTTGATGTAGCCCTAAGCAGAGACTGGCGAGAATCACTTTCATGGAAAGGGCCTGCCAAGCTTCCAAAAAACTACGAGTTGCCTGAAATCTTAGCAAACACTTTTTCACCCAATCTTGATTAAACTTTCAGCGAATGATCAGTACTGCAATCCCACTTGGCTCGTCAAATTTCGTTCTTCTAGGTTAAACGCCTCGTTGGCAGTAACCGGTTTCATTTTGAGGTTTCACTCTGTTTTCTCTTATAGGGGTACATGTATTTGGAACTCTAAATCAAACACGGTTTGTGCTAGCTCTTTGAAACTTGACACAATAAAGCAGTTTCAAGTTATATCTCTATGGTTTGTTTGCTGTTGATGTAGCCCTAAGCAGAGACTGGCGAGAATCACGTTCATGGAAAGGGCCTGCCAAGCTTACAAAAAACTACGAGTTGCCAGAAATCTCAGCACACACTTTTTCACCCAATCTTGATGAAACTTTCAGGTAATGATCAGTACACCAATCCCACTTGGCTCGCCAAATTTCGTTCTTCTAGGTTAAACCGTTCATTGGCAGTAACCGGTTTCATTTTGAGGTTTCACTCTGTTTTCTCCTATAGGGATACATGTATTTGGAACTCTAAATCAAACACGGTTTGTGCTAGCTCTTTGAAACTTGACACAATAAAGCAGTTTCAAGTTCTATCTCTATGGTTTGTTTGCTGTTGATGTAGCCCTAAGCAGAGACTGGCGAGAATCACTTTCATGGAAAGGGCCTGCCAAGCTTCCGAAAAACTACGAGTTGCCTGAAATCTCAGCACACCCTTTTTCACCCAATCTTGATGAAACTTTCAGGTAATGATCAGTACACCAATCCCACTTGGCTCGCCAAATTTCGTTCTTCTAGGTTAAACCGTTCGTTGGCAGAAACCGGTTTCATTTTTAGGTTTCACTCTGTTTTCTCCTATAGGGATACATGTATTTGGAACTCTAAATCAAACACGGTTTGTGCTAGCTCTTCGAAACTTGACACAATAAAGCAGTTTCAAGTTCTATCTCTATGGTTTGTTTGCTGTTGATGTAGCCCTAAGCGGAGACTGGCGAGAATCACTTTCATGGAAAGGGACTGGGAAGCTTCCAAAAAACTACGAGTTGCCTGAAATCTCAGCAAACACTTTTTCACCCAATCTTGATGAAACTTTCAGGTAATGATCAGTACTCCAATCCCACTTGGGTCGTCAAATTTCGTTCTTCTAGGTTAAACCGTTCGTTGGCAGTAACCGGTTTCATTTTGAGGTTTCACTCTGTTTTCTCCTATAGGGATACATGTATTTGGAACTCTAAATCAAACACGGTTTGTGCTAGCTCTTTGAAACTTGACACAATAAAGCAGTTTCAACTTCTTTCTCTATGGTAAGTTTGCTGTTGATGTAGCCCTAAGCAGAGACTGGCGAGAATCACTTTCATGGAAAGGGCCTGCCAAGCTTCCAAAAAACTAAAAGTTGCCTGAAATCTCAGCACACCCTTTTTCACCCAATCTTGATGAAACTTTCAGGTAATGATCAGTACACCAATCCCACTTGGCTCGCCAAATTTTGTTCTTCTAGGTTAAACCGTTCGTTGGCAGTAACCGGTTTCATTTTGAGGTTTCACTCTGTTTTCTCCTATAGGGATACATGTATTTGGAACTCTAAATCCAACATGGTTTGTGCTAGCTCTTCGAAACTTGACACAATAAAGCAGTTTCAAGTTCTATCTCTATGGTTTGTTTGCTGTTGATGTAGCCCTAAGCAGAGACTGGCGAGAATCACTTTCATGGAAAGGGCCTGCCAAGCTTCCAAAAAACTACGAGTTGCCTGAAATTTCAGCACACACTTTTTCACCCAATCTTGATGAAACTTTCAGGTAATGATCAGTACACCAATCCCACTTGGCTCGGCAAATTTCATTCTTCTAGGTTAAACCGTTCGTTGGCAGTAACCGGTTTCATTTTGAAGTTTCACTCTGTTTTCTCCTATAGGGATTCATGTATTTGGAACTCTAAATCAAACACGGTTTGTGCTAGGTCTTTGATACTTGACACAATAAAGCAGTTTCAAGTTCTATCTCTATGGTTTGTTTGCTGTTGATGTAGCCCTAAGCAGAGACTGGCGAGAATCACTTTCATGGAAAGGGCCTGCCAAGCTTCCAAAAAACTACGAGTTCCCTGAAATCTCAGCACACCCTTTTTCACCCAATCTTGATGAAACTTTCAGGTAATGATCAGTACACCAATCCCACTTTGCACGCCAAATTTCGTTCTTCTAGGTTAAACCGTTCCTTTGCAGAAACCTGTTTCATTTTGAGGTTTCACTCTGTTTTCTCCTATACGGATACATGTATTTGGAACTCTAAATCAAACACGGTTTGTGCTAGCTCTTTGAAACTTGACACAGTAAAGCAGTTTCAAGTTCTATCTCTATGGTTTGTTTGCTGTTGATGTAGCCCTAAGCAGAGACTGGCGAGAATCACTTTCATGGAAAGGGCCTGCCAAGCTTCCAATAAACTACGAGTTGCCTGAAATCTCAGCACACCCTTTTTCTCCCAATCTTGATGAAACATTCAGGTAATGATCAGTACACCAATCCCACTTGGCTCGCCAAATTTCGTTCTTCTAGGTTAAACCGTTCGTTGGCAGAAACCGGTTTCATTTTGAGGTTTCACTCTGTTTTCTCCTATAGGGATACATGTATTTGGAACTCTAAATCAAACACGGTTTGTGCTAGCTCTTCGAAACTTGACACAATAAAGCAGTTTCAAGTTCTATCTCTATGGTTTGTTTGCTGTTGATGTAGCCCTAAGCAGAGACTGGCGAGAATCACTTTCATGGAAAGGGCCTGCCAAGCGTCCAAAAAACTACGAGTTGCCTGAAATCTCAGCAAACACTTTTTCACCCAATCTTGATGAAACTTTCAGGTAATGATCAGTACTCCAATCCCACTTGGCTCGTCAAATTTCGTTCTTCTAGGTTAAACCCCTCGTTGGCAGTAACCGGTTTCATTTTGAGGTTTCACTCTGTTTTCTCCTATAGGGATACATGTATTTGGAACTCTAAATCAAACACGGTTTGTGCTAGCTCTTTGAAACTTGACACAATAAAGCAGTTTCAAGTTCTATCTCTATGGTTTGTTTGCTGTTGATGTAGCCCTAAGCAGAGACTGGCGAGAATCACTTTCATGGAAAGGGCCTGGGAAGCTTCAAAAAAACTACGAGTTGCCTGAAATCTCAGCAAACACTTTTTCACCCAATCTTGATGAAACTTTCAGGTAATGATCAGTACACCAATCCCACTTGGCTCGCCAAATTTCGTTCTTCTAGGTTAAACCGTTCGTTGGCAGTAACCGGTTTCATTTTGAGGTTTCACTCTGTTTTCTCCTATAGGGATACATGTATTTGGAACTCTAAATCAAACACGGTTTGTGCTAGCTCTTTGAAACTTGACACAATAAAGCATTTTCAAGTTCTATCTCTATGGTTTGTTTGCTGTTGATGTAGCCCTAAGCAGAGACTGGCGAGAATCACTTTCATGCAAAGGGCCTCGGAAGCTTCCAAAAAACTACGAGTTGCCTGAAATCTCAGCAAACACTTTTTCACCCAATCTTGATGAAACTTTCAGGTAATGATCAGTACACCAATCCCACTTGGCTCGCCCAATTTCGTTCTTCTAGGTTAAAACCCTCGTTGGCAGTAACCGGTTTCATTTTGAAGTTTCACTCTCTTTTCTCCTATAGGGATACATGTATTTGGAACTCTAAATCAAACACGGTTTGTGCTAGCTCTTTGAAACTTGACACAATAAAGCAGTTTCAAGTTCTGTCTCTATGGTTTCTTTGCTGTTGATGTAGCCCTAAGCAGAGACTGGCGAGAATCATTTTCATGGAAAGGGCCTGCCAAGCTTCCAAAAAACTACGAGTTGCCTGAAATCTCAGCACACCCTTTTTCACCCAATCTTGATGAAACTTTCAGGTAATGATCAGTACACCAATCCCACTTGGCTCGCCAAATTTCGTTCTTCTAGGTTAAACCGTTCGTTGGCAGTAACCGGTTTCATTTTGAGGTTTCACTCTGTTTTCTCCTATAGGGATACATGTATTTGGAACTCTAAATCAAACACAGTTTGTGCTAGCTCTTCGAAACTTGACACAATAAAGCATTTTCATGTTCTATCTCTATGGTTTGTTTGCTGTTGATGTAGTCCTAAGCAGAGACTGGCGAGAATCACTTTAGTGCAAAGGGCCTGGGAAGCTTCCAAAAAACTACGAGTTGCCTGAAATCTCAGCAAACACTTTTTCACCCAATCTTGATGAAACTTTCAGGTAATGATCAGTACACCAATCCCACTTGGCTCGCCAAATTTCGTTTTTCTAGGTTAAACCGTTCGTTGGCAGTAACCGGTTTCATTTTGAGATTTCACTCTGTTTTCTCCTATAGGGATACATGTATTTGGAACTCTAAATCAAACACAGTTTGTGCTAGCTCTTTGAAACTTGACTCAATAAAGCAGTTTCAAGTTCTATCTCTATGGTTTGTTTGCTGTTGATGTAGCCCTAAGCAGAGACTGGCGAGAATCACTTTCATGGAAAGGGCCTGCCAAGCTTCCAAAAAACTACGAGTTGCCTGAAATCTCAGCACACACTTTTTCACCCAATCTTGATGAAACTTTCAGATAATGATCAGTACACCAATCCCACTTGGCTCTCCAAATTTCGTTCTTCTAGGTTAAACCGTTCATTGGCAGAAACCGGTTTCATTTTGAGGTTTCACTCTGTTTTCTCCTATAGGGATACATGTATTTGGAACTCTAAATCAAACACGGTTTGTGCTAGCTCTTCAAAACTTGACACAATAAAGCAGTTTCAAGTTCTATCTCTATGGTTTGTTTGCTGTTGATGTAGCCCTAAGCGGAGACTGGCGAGAATCACTTTCATGGAAAGGGACTGGGAAGCTTCCAAAAAACTACGAGTTGCCAGAAATCTGAGCACACACTTTTCACCCAATCTTGATGAAACTATCAGGTAATGATCAGTATACAAATCCCACTTGGCTCGCCAAATTTCGTTCTTCTAGGTTAAACCGTTCGTTGGCAGTAACCGGTTTCATTTTGAGGTTTCACTCTGTTTTCTCCTATAGGGATACATGTATTTGGAACTCTAAATCAAATACGGTTTGTGCTAGCTCTTTGAAACTTGACACAATAAAGCAGTTTCAAGTTCTATCTCTATGGTTTGTTTGCTGTTGATGTAGCCCTAAGCAGAGACTGGAAAGAATCACTTTCATGGAAAGGGCCTGCCAAGCTTCCAAACAACTAAAAAGTTGCCAGAAGTCTCAGCACACACTTTTCACCCAATCTTGATGAAACTTTCAGGTAATGATCAGTACACCAATCCCACTTGGCTCGCCAAATTTCGTTCTTCTAGGTTAAACCGTTCGTTGGCAGTAACCGGTTTCATTTTGAGGTTTCACTCTGTTTTCTCCTATAGGGATACATGTATTTGGAACTCTAAATCCAACATGGTTTGTGCTAGCTCTTTGATAGTTGACACAATAAAGCAGTTTCAAGTTCTATCTCTATGGTTTGTTTGCTGTTGATGTAGCCCTAAGCAGAGACTGGCGAGAATCACTTTCATGGAAAGGGCCTGCCAAGCTTCCAAAAAACTACGAGTTGCCTGAAATCTTAGCACAACCTTTTTCACCCAATCTTGATGAAACTTTCAGGTAATGATCAGTACACCAATCCCACTTGGCTCGCCAAATTTCGTTCTTCTAGGTTAAACCGTTCGTTGGCAGTAACCGGTTTCATTTTGAGGTTTCACTCTGTTTTCTCCTATAGGGATACATGTATTTGGAACTCTAAATCAAACACAGTTTGTGCTAGCTCTTTGAAACTTGACTCAATAAAGCAGTTTCAAGTTCTATCTCTATGGTTTGTTTGCTGTTGATGTAGCCCTAAGCAGAGACTGGCGAGAATCACTTTCATGGAAAGGGCCTGCCAAGCTTCCAAAAAACTACGAGTTGCCTGAAATCTCAGCACACACTTTTTCACCCAATCTTGATGAAACTTTCAGATAATGATCAGTACACCAATCCCACTTGGCTCTCCAAATTTCGTTCTTCTAGGTTAAACCGTTCATTGGCAGAAACCGGTTTCATTTTGAGGTTTCACTCTGTTTTCTCCTATAGGGATACATGTATTTGGAACTCTAAATCAAACACGGTTTGTGCTAGCTCTTCGAAACTTGACACAATAAAGCAGTTTCAAGTTCTATCTCTATGGTTTGTTTGCTGTTGATGTAGCCCTAAGCGGAGACAGGCGAGAATCACTTTCATGGAAAGGGACTGGGAAGCTTCCAAAAAACTACGAGTTGCCAGAAATCTGAGCACACACTTTTTCACCCAATCTTGATGAAACTATCAGGTAATGATCAGTATACAAATCCCACTTGGCTCGCCAAATTTCGTTCTTCTAGGTTAAACCGTTCGTTGGCAGTAACCGGTTTCATTTTGAGGTTTCACTCTGTTTTCTCCTATAGGGATACATGTATTTGGAACTCTAAATCAAATACGGTTTGTGCTAGCTCTTTGAAACTTGACACAATAAAGCAGTTTCAAGTTCTATCTCTATGGTTTGTTTGCTGTTGATGTAGCCCTAAGCAGAGACTGGAAAGAATCACTTTCATGGAAAGGGCCTGCCAAGCTTCCAAAAAACTAAAAGTTGCCAGAAGTCTCAGCACACACTTTTTCACCCAATCTTGATGAAACTTTCAGGTAATGATCAGTACACCAATCCCACTTGGCTCGCCAAATTTCGTTCTTCTAGGTTAAACCGTTCGTTGGCAGTAACCGGTTTCATTTTGAGGTTTCACTCTGTTTTCTCCTATAGGGATACATGTATTTGGAACTCTAAATCCAACATGGTTTGTGCTAGCTCTTTGATAGTTGACACAATAAAGCAGTTTCAAGTTCTATCTCTATGGTTTGTTTGCTGTTGATGTAGCCCTAAGCAGAGACTGGCGAGAATCACTTTCATGGAAAGGGCCTGCCAAGCTTCCAAAAAACTACGAGTTGCCTGAAATCTTAGCACAACCTTTTTCACCCAATCTTGATGAAACTTTCAGGTAATGATCAGTACACCAATCCCACTTGGCTCGCCAAATTTCGTTCTTCTAGGTTAAACCGTTCGTTGGCAGTAACCGGTTTCATTTTGAGGTTTCACTCTGTTTTCTCCTATAGGGATACATGTATTTGGAACTCTAAATCAAATACGGTTTGTGCTAGCTCTTTGAAACTTGACACAATAAAGCAGTTTCAAGTTCTATCTCTATGGTTTGTTTGCTGTTGATGTAGCCCTAAGCAGAGACTGGAAAGAATCACTTTCATGGAAAGGGCCTGCCAAGCTTCCAAAAAACTACGAGTTGCCAGAAGTCTCAGCACACACTTTTTCACCCAATCTTGATGAAACTTTCAGGTAATGATCAGTACACCAATCCCACTTGGCTTGCCAAATTTCGTTCTTCTAGGTTAAACCGTTCGTTCGCAGTAACCGGTTTCATTTTGAGGTTTCACTCTGTTTTCTCCTATAGGGATTCATGTATTTGGAACTCTAAATCAAACACGGTTTGTGCTAGGTCTTTGATACTTGACACAATAAAGCAGTTTCAAGTTCTATCTCTATGGTTTGTTTGCTGTTGATGTAGCCCTAAGCAGAGACTGGCGAGAATCACTTTCATGGAAAGGGCCTGCCAAGCTTCCAAAAAACTACGAGTTCCCTGAAATCTCAGCACACCCTTTTTCACCCAATCTTGATGAAACTTTCAGGTAATGATCAGTACACCAATCCCACTTTGCACGCCAAATTTCGTTCTTCTAGGTTAAACCGTTCCTTTGCAGAAACCTGTTTCATTTTGAGGTTTCACTCTGTTTTCTCCTATACGGATACATGTATTTGGAACTCTAAATCAAACACGGTTTGTGCTAGCTCTTTGAAACTTGACACAGTAAAGCAGTTTCAAGTTCTATCTCTATGGTTTGTTTGCTGTTGATGTAGCCCTAAGCAGAGACTGGCGAGAATCACTTTCATGGAAAGGGCCTGCCAAGCTTCCAATAAACTACGAGTTGCCTGAAATCTCAGCACACCCTTTTTCTCCCAATCTTGATGAAACTTTCAGGTAATGATCAGTACACCAATCCCACTTGGCTCGCCAAATTTCGTTCTTCTAGGTTAAACCGTTCGTTGGCAGAAACCGGTTTCATTTTGAGGTTTCACTCTGTTTTCTCCTATAGGGATACATGTATTTGGAACTCTAAATCAAACACGGTTTGTGCTAGCTCTTCGAAACTTGACACAATAAAGCAGTTTCAAGTTCTATCTCTATGGTTTGTTTGCTGTTGATGTAGCCCTAAGCAGAGACTGGCGAGAATCACTTTCATGGAAAGGGCCTGCCAAGCGTCCAAAAAACTACGAGTTGCCTGAAATCTCAGCAAACACTTTTTCACCCAATCTTGATTAAACTTTCAGGTAATGATCAGTACTCCAATCCCACTTGGCTCGTCAAATTTCGTTCTTCTAGGTTAAACCCCTCGTTGGCAGTAACCGGTTTCATTTTGAGGTTTTACTCTGTTTTCTCCTATAGGGATACATGTATTTGGAACTCTAAATCAAACACGGTTTGTGCTAGCTCTTTGAAACATGACACAATAAAGCAGTTTCAAGTTCTATCTCTATGGTTTGTTTGCTGTTGATGTAGCCCTAAGCAGAGACTGGCGAGAATCACTTTCATGGAAAGGGCCTGGGAAGCTTCCAAAAAACTACGAGTTGCCAGAAATCACAGCACACACTTTTTCACCCAATCTTGATGAAACTTTCAGGTAATGATCAGTACACCAATCCCACTTGGCTCGCCAAATTTCGTTCTTCTAGGTTAAACCGTTCGTTGGCAGTAACCGGTTTCATTTTGAGGTTTCACTCTGTTTTCTCCTATAGGGATACATGTATTTGGAACTCTAAATCAAACACGGTTTGTGCTAGCTCTTTGAAACTTGACACAATAAAGCATTTTCAAGTTCTATCTCTATGGTTTGTTTGCTGTTGATGTAGCCCTAAGCAGAGACTGGCGAGAATCACTTTCATGCAAAGGGCCTCCGAAGCTTCCAAAAAACTACGAGTTGCCTGAAATCTCAGCAAACACTTTTTCACCCAATCTTGATGAAACTTTCAGGTAATGATCAGTACACCAATCCCACTTGGCTCGCCCAATTTCGTTCTTCTAGGTTAAACCGTTCGTTGGCAGTAACCGGTTTCATTTTGAGGTTTCACTCTGTTTTCTCCTATAGGGATACATGTATTTGGAACTCTAAATCAAACACGGTTTGTGCTAGCTCTTTGAAACTTGACACAATAAAGCAGTTTCAAGTTCTATCTCTATGGTTTCTTTGCTGTTGATGTAGCCCTAAGCAGAGACTGGCGAGAATCACTTTCATGGAAAGGGCCTGCCAAGCTTCCAAAAAACTACGAGTTCCCTGAAATCTCAGCACACCCTTTTTCACCCAATCTTGATGAAACTTTCAGGTAATGATCAGTACACCAATCCCACTTTGCACGCCAAATTTCGTTCTTCTAGGTTAAACCGTTCCTTTGCAGAAACCTGTTTCATTTTGAGGTTTCACTCTGTTTTCTCCTATAGGGATACATGTATTTGGAACTCTAAATCAAACACGGTTTGTGCTAGCTCTTCGAAACTTGACACAATAAAGCAGTTTCAAGTTCTATCTCTATGGTTTGTTTGCTGTTGATGTAGCCCTAAGCGGAGACTGGCGAGAATCACTTTCATGGAAAGGGACTGGGAAGCTTCCAAAAAACTACGAGTTGCCAGAAATCTGAGCACACAATTTTTCACCCAATCTTGATGAAACTATCAGGTAATGATCAGTATACAAATCACACTTGGCTCGCCAAATTTCGTTCTTCTAGGTTAAACCGTTCGTTGGCAGTAACCGGTTTCATTTTGAGGTTTCACTCTGTTTTCTCCTATAGGGATACATGTATTTGGAACTCTAAATCCAACATGGTTTGTGCTAGCTCTTTGAAACTTGACACAATAAAGCAGTTTCAAGTTCTATCTCTATGGTTTGTTTGCTGTTGATGTAGCCCTAAGCAGAGACTGGCGAGAATCACTTTCATGGAAAGGGCCTGCCAAGCTTCCAAAAAACTACGAGTTGCCTGAAATCTTAGCACAACCTTTTTCACCCAATCTTGATGAAACTTTCAGGTAATGATCAGTACACCAATCCCACTTGGCTCGCCAAATTTCGTTCTTCTAGGTTAAACCGTTCGTTGGCAAAAACCGGTTTCATTTTGAGGTTTCACTCTGTTTTCTCCTATACGGATACATGTATTTGGAACTCTAAATCAAACACGGTTTGTGCTAGCTCTTCGAAACTTGACACAATAAAGCAGTTTCAAGTTCTATCTCTATGGTTTGTTTGCTGTTGATGTAGCCCTAAGCAGAGACTGGAAAGAATCACTTTCATGGAAAGGGCCTGCCAAGCTTCCAAACAACTAAAAGTTGCCAGAAGTCTCAGCACACACTTTTTCACCCAATCTTGATGAAACTTTCAGGTAATGATCAGTACACCAATCCCACTTGGCTCGCCAAATTTCGTTCTTCTAGGTTAAACCGTTCGTTGGCAGTAACCGGTTTCATTTTGAGGTTTCACCCTGTTTTCTCCTATAGGGATACATGTATTTGGAACTCTAAATCCAACATGGTTTGTGCTAGCTCTTTGATAGTTGACACAATAAAGCAGTTTCAAGTTCTATCTCTATGGTTTGTTTGCTGTTGATGTAGCCCTAAGCAGAGACTGGCGAGAATCACTTTCATGGAAAGGGCCTGCCAAGCTTCCAAAAAACTACGAGTTGCCTGAAATCTTAGCACAACCTTTTTCACCCAATCTTGATGAAACTTTCAGGTAATGATCAGTACACCAATCCCACTTGGCTCGCCAAATTTCGTTCTTCTAGGTTAAACCGTTCGTTGGCAGTAACCGGTTTCATTTTGAGGTTTCACTCTGTTTTCTCCTATAGGGATACATGTATTTGGAACTCTAAATCAAACACAGTTTGTGCTAGCTCTTTGAAACTTGACTCAATAAAGCAGTTTCAAGTTCTATCTCTATGGTTTGTTTGCTGTTGATGTAGCCCTAAGCAGAGACTGGCGAGAATCACTTTCATGGAAAGGGCCTGCCAAGCTTCCAAAAAACTACGAGTTGCCTGAAATCTCAGCACACACTTTTTCACCCAATCTTGATGAAACTTTCAGATAATGATCAGTACACCAATCCCACTTGGCTCTCCAAATTTCGTTCTTCTAGGTTAAACCGTTCATTGGCAGAAACCGGTTTCATTTTGAGGTTTCACTCTGTTTTCTCCTATAGGTATACATGTATTTGGAACTCTAAATCAAACACGGTTTGTGCTAGCTCTTCGAAACTTGACACAATAAAGCAGTTTCAAGTTCTATCTCTATGGTTTGTTTGCTGTTGATGTAGCCCTAAGCGGAGACTGGCGAGAATCACTTTCATGGAAAGGGACTGGGAAGCTTCCAAAAAACTACGAGTTGCCAGAAATCTGAGCACACACTTTTTCACCCAATCTTGATGAAACTATCAGGTAATGATCAGTATACAAATCCCACTTGGCTCGCCAAATTTCGTTCTTCTAGGTTAAACCGTTCGTTGGCAGTAACCGGTTTCATTTTGAGGTTTCACTCTGTTTTCTCCTATAGGGATACATGTATTTGGAACTCTAAATCAAATACGGTTTGTGCTAGCTCTTTGAAACTTGACACAATAAAGCAGTTTCAAGTTCTATCTCTATGGTTTGTTTGCTGTTGATGTAGCCCTAAGCAGAGACTGGAAAGAATCACTTTCATGGAAAGGGCCTGCCAAGCTTCCAAAAAACTAAAAGTTGCCAGAAGTCTCAGCACACACTTTTTCACCCAATCTTGATGAAACTTTCAGGTAATGATCAGTACACCAATCCCACTTGGCTCGCCAAATTTCGTTCTTCTAGGTTAAACCGTTCGTTGGCAGTAACCGGTTTCATTTTGAGGTTTCACTCTGTTTTCTCCTATAGGGATACATGTATTTGGAACTCTAAATCCAACATGGTTTGTGCTAGCTCTTTGATAGTTGACACAATAAAGCAGTTTCAAGTTCTATCTCTATGGTTTGTTTGCTGTTGATGTAGCCCTAAGCAGAGACTGGCGAGAATCACTTTCATGGAAAGGGCCTGCCAAGCTTCCAAAAAACTACGAGTTGCCTGAAATCTTAGCACAACCTTTTTCACCCAATCTTGATGAAACTTTCAGGTAATGATCAGTACACCAATCCCACTTGGCTCGCCAAATTTCGTTCTTCTAGGTTAAACCGTTCGTTGGCAGTAACCGGTTTCATTTTGAGGTTTCACTCTGTTTTCTCCTATAGGGATACATGTATTTGGAACTCTAAATCAAATACGGTTTGTGCTAGCTCTTTGAAACTTGACACAATAAAGCAGTTTCAAGTTCTATCTCTATGGTTTGTTTGCTGTTGATGTAGCCCTAAGCAGAGACTGGAAAGAATCACTTTCATGGAAAGGGCCTGCCAAGCTTCCAAAAAACTACGAGTTGCCAGAAGTCTCAGCACACACTTTTTCACCCAATCTTGATGAAACTTTCAGGTAATGATCAGTACACCAATCCCACTTGGCTTGCCAAATTTCGTTCTTCTAGGTTAAACCGTTCGTTGGCAGTAACCGGTTTCATTTTGAGGTTTCACTCTGTTTTCTCCTATAGGGATTCATGTATTTGGAACTCTAAATCAAACACGGTTTGTGCTAGGTCTTTGATACTTGACACAATAAAGCAGTTTCAAGTTCTATCTCTATGGTTTGTTTGCTGTTGATGTAGCCCTAAGCAGAGACTGGCGAGAATCACTTTCATGGAAAGGGCCTGCCAAGCTTCCAAAAAACTACGAGTTCCCTGAAATCTCAGCACACCCTTTTTCACCCAATCTTGATGAAACTTTCAGGTAATGATCAGTACACCAATCCCACTTTGCACGCCAAATTTCGTTCTTCTAGGTTAAACCGTTCCTTTGCAGAAACCTGTTTCATTTTGAGGTTTCACTCTGTTTTCTCCTATACGGATACATGTATTTGGAACTCTAAATCAAACACGGTTTGTGCTAGCTCTTTGAAACTTGACACAGTAAAGCAGTTTCAAGTTCTATCTCTATGGTTTGTTTGCTGTTGATGTAGCCCTAAGCAGAGACTGGCGATAATCACTTTCATGGAAAGGGCCTGCCAAGCTTCCAATAAACTACGAGTTGCCTGAAATCTCAGCACACCCTTTTTCTCCCAATCTTGATGAAACTTTCAGGTAATGATCAGTACACCAATCCCACTTGGCTCGCCAAATTTCGTTCTTCTAGGTTAAACCGTTCGTTGGCAGAAACCGGTTTCATTTTGAGGTTTCACTCTGTTTTCTCCTATAGGGATACATGTATTTGGAACTCTAAATCAAACACGGTTTGTGCTAGCTCTTCGAAACTTGACACAATAAAGCAGTTTCAAGTTCTATCTCTATGGTTTGTTTGCTGTTGATGTAGCCCTAAGCAGAGACTGGCGAGAATCACTTTCATGGAAAGGGCCTGCCAAGCGTCCAAAAAACTACGAGTTGCCTGAAATCTCAGCAAACACTTTTTCACCCAATCTTGATTAAACTTTCAGGTAATGATCAGTACTCCAATCCCACTTGGCTCGTCAAATTTCGTTCTTCTAGGTTAAACCCCTCGTTGGCAGTAACCGGTTTCATTTTGAGGTTTCACTCTGTTTTCTCCTATAGGGATACATGTATTTGGAACTCTAAATCAAACACGGTTTGTGCTAGCTCTTTGAAACTTGACACAATAAAGCAGTTTCAAGTTCTATCTCTATGGTTTGTTTGCTGTTGATGTAGCCCTAAGCAGAGACTGGCGAGAATCACTTTCATGGAAAGGGCCTGGGAAGCTTCCAAAAAACTACGAGTTGCCAGAAATCTCAGCACACACTTTTTCACCCAATCTTGATGAAACTTTCAGGTAATGATCAGTACACCAATCCCACTTGGCTCGCCAAATTTCGTTCTTCTAGGTTAAACCGTTCGTTGGCAGTAACCGGTTTCATTTTGAGGTTTCACTCTGTTTTCTCCTATAGGGATACATGTATTTGGAACTCTAAATCAAACACGGTTTGTGCTAGCTCTTTGAAACTTGACACAATAAAGCATTTTCAAGTTCTATCTCTATGGTTTGTTTGCTGTTGATGTAGCCCTAAGCAGAGACTGGCGAGAATCACTTTCATGCAAAGGGCCTCGGAAGCTTCCAAAAAACTACGAGTTGCCTGAAATCTCAGCAAACACTTTTTCACCCAATCTTGATGAAACTTTCAGGTAATGATCAGTACACCAATCCCACTTGGCTCGCCCAATTTCGTTCTTCTAGGTTAAACCGTTCGTTGGCAGTAACCGGTTTCATTTTGAGGTTTCACTCTGTTTTCTCCTATAGGGATACATGTATTTGGAACTCTAAATCAAACACGGTTTGTGCTAGCTCTTTGAAACTTGACACAATAAAGCAGTTTCAAGTTCTATCTCTATGGTTTCTTTGCTGTTGATGTAGCCCTAAGCAGAGACTGGCGAGAATCACTTTCATGGAAAGGGCCTGCCAAGCTTCCAAAAAACTACGAGTTCCCTGAAATCTCAGCACACCCTTTTTCACCCAATCTTGATGAAACTTTCAGGTAATGATCAATACACCAATCCCACTTTGCACGCCAAATTTCGTTCTTCTAGGTTAAACCGTTCCTTTGCAGAAACCTGTTTCATTTTGAGGTTTCACTCTGTTTTCTCCTATAGGGATACATGTATTTGGAACTCTAAATCAAACACGGTTTGTGCTAGCTCTTCGAAACTTGACACAATAAAGCAGTTTCAAGTTCTATCTCTATGGTTTGTTTGCTGTTGATGTAGCCCTAAGCGGAGACTGGCGAGAATCACTTTCATGGAAAGGGACTGGGAAGCTTCCAAAAAACTACGAGTTGCCAGAAATCTGAGCACACAATTTTTCACCCAATCTTGATGAAACTATCAGGTAATGATCAGTATACAAATCACACTTGGCTCGCCAAATTTCGTTCTTCTAGTTTAAACCGTTCGTTGGCAGTAACCGGTTTCATTTTGAGGTTTCACTCTGTTTTCTCCTATAGGGATACATGTATTTGGAACTCTAAATCCAACATGGTTTGTGCTAGCTCTTTGAAACTTGACACAATAAAGCAGTTTCAAGTTCTATCTCTATGGTTTGTTTGCTGTTGATGTAGCCCTAAGCAGAGACTGGCGAGAATCACTTTCATGGAAAGGGCCTGCCAAGCTTCCAAAAAACTACGAGTTGCCTGAAATCTTAGCACAACCTTTTTCACCCAATCTTGATGAAACTTTCAGGTAATGATCAGTACACCAATCCCACTTGGCTCGCCAAATTTCGTTCTTCTAGGTTAAACCGTTCGTTGGCAAAAACCGGTTTCATTTTGAGGTTTCACTCTGTTTTCTCCTATAAGGATACATGTATTTGGAACTCTAAATCAAACACGGTTTGTGCTAGCTCTTCGAAACTTGACACAATAAAGCAGTTTCAAGTTCTATCTCTATGGTTTGTTTGCTGTTGATGTAGCCCTAAGCAGAGACTGGCGAGAATCACTTTCATGGAAAGGGCCTGCCAATCTTCCAAAAAACTACGAGTTGCCTGAAATCTCAGCACACACTTTTTCACCCAATCTTGATGAAACTTTCAGGTAATGATCAGTACACCAATCCCACTTGGCTCGCCAAATTTCGTTCTTCTAGGTTAAACCGTTCGTTGGCAGTAACCGGTTTCATTTGAGGTTTCACTCTGTTTTCTCCTATAGGGATACATGTATTTGGAACTCTAAATCAAACACGGTTTGTGCTAGCTCTTTGAAACTTGACACAATAAAGCACTTTCAAGTTCTATCTCTATGGTTTGTTTGCTGTTGATGTAGCCCTAAGCAGAGACTGGCGAGAATCACTTTCTTGGAAAGGGCCTGCCAAGCTTCCAAAAAACTACGAGTTGCCTGAAATCTCAGCACACACTTTTTCACCCAATCTTCATGAAACTTTCAGGTAATGATCAGTACACCAATCCCACATGACTCGCCAAATTTCGTTCTTCTAGGTTAAACCGTTCGTTGGCAGTAACCGGTTTCATTTTGAGGTTTCACTCTGTTTTCTCCTTTAGGGATACATGTATTTGGAACTCTAAATCAAACACGGTTTTTGCTAGCTCTTTGAAACTTGACACAATAAAGCAGTTTCAAGTTCTAAGTCTATGGTTTGTTTGCTGTTGATGTAGCCCTAAGCAGAGACTGGCGAGAATCACTTTCATGATAAGGGCCTGCCAAGCTTCCAAAAAAGTACGAGTTGCCAGAAATCTCAGCACACACTTTTTCACCCAATCTTGATGAAACTTTCAGGTAATGATCAGTACACCAATCCCACTTGGCTCTCCAAATTTCGTTCTTCTAGGTTAAACCGTTCGTTGGCAGTAACCGGTTTCATTTTGAGGTTTCACTCTGTTTTCTCTTATAGGGATACATGTATTTGCAACTCTAAATCAAACACGGTTTGTGCTAGGTCTTTGAAACTTGACACAATAAAGCAGTTTCAAGTTCTATCTCTATGGTTTGTTTGCTGTTGATGTAGCCCTAAGCAGAGACTGGCGAGAATCACGTTCATGGAAAGGGCCTGCCAAGCTTCCAAAAAACTACGAGTTTCCTGAAATCTCAGCAAACACTTTTTCACCCAATCTTGATGAAACTTTCAGGTAAAGATCAGTACGCCAATCGCACTTGGCTCGCCAAATTTCGTTCTTCTAGGTTAAACCGTTCGTTGGCAGTAACCGGTTTCATTTTGAGGTTTCACTCTGTTTTCTAATATAGGGATACATGTATTTGGAACTCTAAATCAAACACGGTTTGTGCTAGCTCTTTGAAACTTGACACAATAAAGCAGTTTCAAGTTCTATCTCTATGGTTTGTTTGCTGTTGATGTAGCCCTAAGCAGAGACTGGCGAGAATCACTTTCATGGAAAGGGCCTGCCAAGCTTCCAAAAAATTTCGAGTTGCCTGAAATCTCAGCACTCACTTTTTCACCCAATCTTGATGAAACTTTCAGGTAATAATCAGTACCTCAATCCCACTTAGCTCGCCAAATTTCGTTCTTCTAGGTTAAACCATTCGTTGGCAGTAACCGGTTTCATTTTGAGGTTTCACTCTGTTTTCTCCTATAGGGATACATGTATTTGGAACTCTAAATCAAACACGGTTTGTGCTAGCTCTTTGAAACTTGACACAATAAAGCAGTTTCAAGTTCTATCTCTATGGTTTGTTTGTTGTTGATGTAGCCCTAAGCAGAGACTGGCGAGAGTCACTTTCATGGAAAGGGCCTGCCAAGCTTCCAAAAAACTACGAGTTGCCTGAAATCTCAGCACACCCTTTTTCACCCAATCTTGATGAAACTTTCAGGTAATGATAAGTACACCAATCCCACTTGGCTTGCCAAATTTCGTTCTTTTAGGTTAAACCGTTTGTGGGCAGTAACCGGTTTCATTTTGAGGTTTCACTCTGTTTTCTCCTATAGGGATACATGTATTTGGAACTCTAAATCAAACACGGTTTGTGCTAGCTCTTTGAAACTTGACACAATAAAGCAGTTTCAAGTTCTAAATCTATGGTTTGTTTGCTGTTGATGTAGACCTAAGCAGGGACTGGCGAGAATCACTTTCATGGAAAGGGCCTGCCAAGCTTCCAAAAAACTACGAGTTGCCTGAAATCACAGAAAACACTTTTTCAACCAATCTTGATGATACTTTCAGGCAATGATCAGTACACCAATCCCACTTGGCTCGCCAAATTTCCATCTTCTAGGTTAAACCGTTCGTTGACAGTAACAGGTTTCATTTTGAGGTTTCACTCTGTTTTCTCCTATAGGGATACATGTATTTGGAACTCTAAATCAAACAATGTTTGTGCTAGCTCTTTGAAACTTGACACAATAAAGCAGTTTCAAGTTCTATCTCTATTGTTTGTTTGCTGTTGATGTAGTCCTAAGCAGAGACTGGCGAGAATCACATTCATGGAAAGGGCCTGCCAAGCTTCCAAAAAACTACGAGTTGCCAGAAATCTCAGCACACACTTTTTCACCCAATCTTGATGAAACTTTCAGGGAATGAACAGTACACCAATCCCACTTGGCTCGCCAAATTTCGTTCTTCTAGGTTAAACCGTTCGTTGGCAGTAACCGGTTTCATTTTGAGGTTTCACTCTGTTTTCTCCTATAGGGATACATGTATTCGGAACTCTAAATCAAACACGGTTTGTGCTAGATCTTTGAAACTTGACACAATAAAGCAGTTTCAAGTTCTATCTCTATGGTTTGTTTGCTGTTGATGTAGCCCTAAGCAGAGACTGGCGAGAATCACTTTCATGGAAAGGGCCTGCCAAGCTTCCAAAAAACTACGAGTTGCCTGAAATCTCAAAAAACACTTTTTCACCCAATCTTGATGAAACTTTCAGGTAATGATCAGTACTCCAATCCCACTTGGTTCGCCAAATTTCGTTCTTCTAGGTTAAACCGTTCGTTGGCAGTAACCGGTTTCATTTTGAGGTTTCACTCTGTTTTCTCCCTTAGGGATACATGTATTTGGAACTCAAAATCAAACACGGTTTGTGCTAGCTCTTCGAAACTTGACACAATAAAGCAGTTTCAAGTTCTATCTCTATGGTTTGTTTGCTGTTGATGTAGCCCTAAGCAGAGACTGGCGAGAATCACTTTCATGGAAAGGGCCTGCGAAGCTTCCAAAAAACTACGAGTTGCCTGAAATCTCAGCAAACACTTTTTCACCCAATCTTGATGAAACTTTCAGGTAATGATCAGTACACCAATCCCACTTGGCTTGCCAAATTTCGTTCTTCTAGGTTAAACCGTTCGTTGGCAGTAACCGGT
>NW_027524232.1:0-34509 GCF_052094955.1 Ictidomys tridecemlineatus | reverse complement strand
GTATTTGGAACTCTAAATAAAACACCGTTTGTGCTACCTCTTTGAAACTTGACACAATAAAGCAGTTTCAAGTTCTACCTCTATGGTTTGTTTGCTGTTGATGTAGCCCTAAGCAGAGACTGGCGAGAATCACTTTCATGGAAAGGGCCTGCCAAGCTTCCAAAAAACTACGAGTTGCCTGAAATCTCAGCACACCCTTTTTCACCCAATCTTGATGAAACTTTCAGGTAATGATCAGTACACCAATCCCACTTGGCTCGCCAAATTTCGTTCTTCTAGGTTAAACCGTTCGTTGGCAGTAACCGGTTTCATTTTGAGGTTTCACTCTGTTTTCTCCTATAGGGATACATGTATTTGGAACTCTAAATAAAACACCGTTTGTGCTAGCTCTTTGAAACTTGACACAATAAAGCAGTTTCAAGTTCTATCTCTATGGTTTGTTTGCTGTTGATGTAGCCCTAAGCAGAGACTGGCGACAATCACTTTCATGGAAAGGGCCTGCCAAGCTTCCAAAAACTACGAGTTGCCCGAAATCTCAGCACACCCTTTTTCACCCAATCTTGATGAAACTTTCAGGTAATGATCAGTACACCAATCCCACTTGGCTCGCCAAATTTCGTTCTTCTAGGTTAAACCGTTCGTTGGCAGTAACCGGTTTCATTTTGAGGTTTCACTCTGTTTTCTCCTATAGGGATACATGTATTTGGAACTCTAAATCAAAAACGGTTTGTGCTAGCTCTTTGGAACTTGACACAATAAAGCAGTTTCAAGTTCTATCTCTATGGTTTGTTTGCTGTTGATGTAGCCCTAAGCAGAGACTGGCGAGAATCACTTTCATGGAAAGGGCCTGCCAAGCTTCCAAAAACTACTAGTTGCCTGAAATCTCAGCACACACTTTTTCACCCAATCTTGATGAAACTTTCTGGTAATGATCAGTACACCAATCCCACTTGGCTCGCCAAATTTCGTTCTTCTAGGTTAAACCGTTCGTTGGCAGTAACCGGTTTCATTTTGAGGTTTCACTCTGTTTTCTCCTATAGGGATACATGTATTTGGAACTCTAAATCAAACACGGTTTGTACTAGCTCTTTGAAACTTGACACAATAAAGCAGTTTCAAGTTCTATCTCTATGGTTTGTTTGCTGTTGATGTAGCCCTAAGCAGAGACTGGCGAGAATCACTTTCATGGAAAGGGCCTGCCAAGCTTCCAAAAAACTACGAATTGCCTGAAATCTCAGCACACACTTTTTCACCCAATCTTGATGAAACTTTCAGGTAATGATCAGTACACCAATCCCACTTGGCTCGCCAAATTTCGTTCTTCTAGGTTAAACCGTTCGTTGGCAGTAACCGGTTTCATTTTGAGGTTTCACTCTGTTTTCTCCTATAGGGATACATGTATTTTGAACTCTAAATCAAACACGGTTTGTGCTAGCTCTTTGAAACTTGACACAATAAAGCAGTTTCAAGTTCTATCTCTATGGTTTGTTTGCTGTTGATGTAGCCCTAAGCAGAGACTGGCGAGAATCACTTTCATGGAAAGGGCCTGCCAAGCTTCCAAAAAACTACGAGTTGCCTGAAATCTCAGCACACCCTTTTTCACCCAATCTTGATGAAACTTTCAGGTAATCATCAGTACACCAATCCCACTTGGCTCGCCATATTTCGTTCTTCTAGGTTAAACCGTTCGTTGGCAGTAACCGGTTTCATTTTGAGGTTTCACTCTGTTTTCTCCTATAGGGATACATGTATTTGGAACTCTAAATCAAACACGGTTTGTACTAGCTCTTTGAAACTTGACACAATAAAGCAGTTTCAAGTTCTATCTCTATGGTTTGTTTGCTGTTGATGTAGCCCTAAGCAGAGACTGGCGAGAATCACTTTCATGGAAAGGGCCTGCCAAGATTCCAAAAAACTACGAGTTGCCTGAAATATCAGCACACACTTTTTCACCTAATCTTGATGAAACTTTCAGGTAATGATCAGTACACCAATCCCACTTGGCTCGCCAAATTTCGTTCTTCTAGGTTAAACCGTTCGTTGGCAGTAACCGGTTTCATTTTGAGGTTTCACTCTGTTTTCTCCTATAGGGATACATGTATTTGGAACTTTAAATCAAACACGGTTTGTGCTAGCTCTTTGAAACTTGACACAAAAAAGCAGTTTCAAGTTCTACCTCTATGGTTTGTTTGCTGTTGATGTAGCCCTAAGCAGAGACTGGCGAGAATCACTTTCATGGAAAGGGCCTGCCAAGCTTCAAAAAAACTACGAGTTGCCTGAAATCTCAGCACACCCTTTTTCACCCAATCTTGATGAAATTTTCAGGTAATGATCAGTACACCAATCCCACTTGGCTCGCCAAATTTCGTTCTTCTAGGTTAAACCGTTCGTTGGCAGTAACCGGTTTCATTTTGAGGTGTCACTCTGTTTTCTCCTATAGGGATACATGGTATTTGGAACTCTAAATCAAACACGGTTTGTGCTAGCTCTTTGAAACTTGACACAATAGAGCAGTTTCAAGTTCTATCTCTATGGTTTGTTTGCTGTTGATGTAGCCCTAAGCAGAGACTGGCGAGAATCACTTTCATGAAAGGGCCTGCCAAGCTTCCAAAAAACTACGAGTTGCCCGAAATCTCAGCACACCCTTTTTCACCCAATCTTGATGAAACTTTCAGGTAATGATCAGCACACCAATCCCACTTGGCTCGCCAAATTTCGTTCTTCTAGGTTAAACCGTTCGTTGGCAGTAACCGGTTTCATTTTGAGGTTTCACTCTGTTTTCTCCTATAGGGATACATGTATTTGGAACTCTAAATCAAACACGGTTTGTGCTAGCTCTTTGAAACTTGACACAATAAAGCAGTTTCAAGTTCTATCTCTATGGTTTGTTTGCTGTTGATGTAGCCCTAAGCAGAGACTGGCGAGAATCACTTTCATGGAAAGGGCCTGCCAAGCTTCCAAAAAACTACGAGTTTCCTGAAATCTCAGCACACCCTTTTTCACCCAATCTTGATGAAACTCTCAGGTATTGATCAGTACACCAATCCCACTTGGCTTGCCAAATTTCGTTCTTCTAGGTTAAACAGTTCCTTGGCAGTAACCGGTTTCATTTTGAGGTTTCACTCTGTTTTCTCCTATAGGGATACATGTATTTGGAACTCTAAATCAAACACGGTTTGTGCTAGCTCTTTGAAACTTGACACAATAAAGCAGTTTCAAGTTCTATCTCTATGGTTTGTTTGCTGTTGATGTAGCCCTAAGCAGAGACTGGCGACAATCACTTTCATGGAAAGGGCCTGCCAAGCTTCCAAAAACTACGAGTTGCCCGAAATCTCAGCACACCCATTTTCACCCAATCTTGATGAAACTTTCAGGTAATGATCAGTACACCAATCCCACTTGGCTCGCCAAATTTCGTTCTTCTAGGTTAAACCGTTCGTTGGCAGTAACCGGTTTCATTTTGAGGTTTCACTCTGTTTTCTCCTATAGGGATACATGTATTTGGAACTCTAAATCAAACACGGTTTGTGCTAGCTCTTTGGAACGTGACACAATAAAGCAGTTTCAAGTTCTATCTCTATGGTTTGTTTGCTGTTGATGTAGCCCTAAGCAGAGACTGGCGAGAATCACTTTCATGGAAAGGGCCTGCCAAGCTTCCAAAAAACTACTAGTTGCCTGAAATCTCAGCACACCCTTTTTCACCCAATCTTGATGAAACTTTCTGGTAATGATCAGTACACCAATCCCACTTGGCTCGCCAAATTTCGTTCTTCTAGGTTAAACCGGTCGTTGGCAGTAACCGGTTTCATTTTGAGGTTTCACTCTGTTTTCTCCTATAGGGATACATGTATTTGGAACTCTAAATCAAACACGGTTTGTACTAGCTCTTTGAAACTTGACACAATAAAGCAGTTTCAAGTTCTATCTCTATGGTTTGTTTGCTGTTGATGTAGCCCTAAGCAGAGACTGGCGAGAATCACTTTCATGGAAAGGGCCTGCCAAGCTTCCAAAAAACTACGAGTTGCCCGAAATCTCAGCACACCCTTTTTCATCCAATCTTGATGAAACTTTCAGGTAATGATCAGTACACCAATCCCACTTGGCTCGCCAAATTTCGTTCTTCTAGTTTAAACCGTTCATTGGCAGTAACCGGTTTCATTTTGAGGTTTCACTCTGTTTTCTCCTATAGGGATACATGTATTTGGAACTCTAAATCAAACACGGTTTGTGCTAGCTCTTTGAAACTTGACACAATAAAGCAGTTTCAAGTTCTATCTCTATGGTTTGTTTGCTGTTGATGTAGCCCTAAGCAGAGACTGGCGAGAATCACTTTCATGGAAAGGGCCTGCCAAGCTTCCAAAAAACTACGAGTTGCCCGAAATCTCAGCACACCCTTTTTCACCCAATCTTGATGAAACTTTCAGGTAATGATCAGCACACCAATCCACTTGGCTCTCCAAATTTCGTTCTTCTAGGTTAAACCGTTCGTTGGCAGTAACCGGTTTCATTTTGAGGTTTCACTCTGTTTTCTCCTATAGGGATACATGTATTTGGAACTCTAAATCAAACACGGTTTGTGCTAGCTCTTTGAAACTTGACACAATAAAGCAGTTTCAAGTTCTATCTCTATGGTTTGTTTGCTGTTGATGTAGCCCTAAGCAGAGACTGGCGAGAATCACTTTCATGGAAAGGGCCTGCCAAGCTTCCAAAAAACTACGAGTTGCCTGAAATCTCAGCACACCCTTTTCACCCAATCTTGATGAAACTTTCAGGTAATGATCAGTACACCAATCCCACTTGGCTCGGCCAAATTTCGTTCTTCTAGGTTAAACAGTTCCTTGGCAGTAACCGGTTTCATTTTGAGGTTTCACTCTGTTTTCTCCTATAGGGATACATGTATTTGGAACTCTAAATCAAACACCGTTTGTGCTAGCTCTTTGAAACTTGACACTATAAAGCAGTTTCAAGTTCTATCTCTATGGTTTGTTTGCTGTTGATGTAGCCCTAAACAGAGACTGGCGAGAATCACTTTCATGGAAAGGGCCTGCCAAGCTTCCAAAAAAACTACGAGTTGCCTGAAATCTCAGCACACCCTTTTTCACCCAATCTTGATGAAACTTTCAGGTAATGATCAGTACACCAATTCCACTTGGCTCGCCAAATTTCGTTCTTCTAGGTTAAATCGTTCGTTGGCATAACCGGTTTAATTTTGAGGTTTCACTCTGTTTTCTCCTATAGGGATACATGTATTTGGAACTCTAAATCAAACATGGTTTGTGCTAGCTCTTTGAAACTTGACACAATAAAGCAGTTTTCAAGTTCTATCTCTATGGTTTGTTTGCTGTTGATGTAGCCCTAAGCAGAGACTGGCGAGAATCACTTTCATGGAAAGGGCCTGCCAAGCTTCCAAAAAACTACGAGTTGCCCGAAATCTCAGCACACACTTTTTCACCCAATCTTGATGAAACTTTCAGGTAATGATCAGTACAGAAATCCCACTTGGCTCGCCAAATTTCGTTCTTCTAGGTTAAACCGTTCGTTGGCAGTAACCGGTTTCATTTTGAGGTTTCACTCTGTTTTCTCCTATAGGGATACATGTATTTGGAACTCTAAATCAAACACGGTTTGTGCTAGCTCTTTGAAACTTGACACAATAAAGCAGTTTCAAGTTCTATCTCTATGGTTTGTTTGCTGTTGATGTAGCCCTAAGCAGAGACTGGCGAGAATCACTTTCATGGAAAGGGCCTGCAAGCTTCCAAAAATCTACGAGTTGCCCGAAATCTCAGCAAACACTTTTTCACCCAATCTTGATGAAAACTTCAGGTAATGATCAGTACACCAATCCCACTTGGCTCGCCAAATTTCGTTCTTCTAGGTTAAACCGGTCGTTGGCAGTAACCGGTTTCATTTTGAGGTTTCACTCTGTTTTCTCCTATAGGGATACATGTATTTGGAACTCTAAATCAAACACGGTTTGTGCTAGCTCTTTGAAACTTGACACAATAAAGCAGTTTCAAGTTCTATCTCTATGGTTTGTTTGCTGTTGATGTAGCCCTAAGCAGAGACTGGCGAAAATCACTTTCATGGAAAGGGCCTGCCAAGCTTCCAAAAAACTACGAGTTGCCTGAAATCTCAGCACACCCTTTTTCACCCAATCTTGATGAAACTTTCCAGGTAATGATCAGTACACCAATCCCACTTGGCTCGCCAAATTTCCTTCTTCTAGGTTAAACCGTTCGTTGGCAGTAACCGGTTTCATTTTGAGGTTTCACTCTGTTTTCTCCTATAGGGATACATGTATTTGGAACTCTAAATCAAACACGGTTTGTGCTAGCTCTTTGAAACTTGACACAATAAAGCAGTTTCAAGTTCTGTCTCTATGGTTTGTTTGCTGTTGATGTAGCCCTAAGCAGAGACTGGCGAGAATCACTTTCATGGAAAGGGCCTGCCATGCTTCAAAAAACTACGAGTTGCCCGAAATCTCAGGACACCCTTTTTCACCCAATCTTGATGAAACTTTCAGGTAATGATCAGTACACTAATCCCACTTGGCTCGCCAAATTTCATTCTTCTAGGTTAAACCATTCGTTGGCAGTAACCGGTTTCATTTTGAGGTTTCACTCTGTTTTCTCCTATAGGGATACATGTATTTGGAACTCTAAATCAAACACGGTGTGTGCTAGCTCTTTTAAACTTTACACAATAAAGCAGTTTCAAGGTCTATCTCTATAATTTGTTTGCTGTTGATGTAGCCCTAAGCAGAGACTGGTGAGAATCACTTTCATGGAAAGGGCCTGCCAAGCTTCCAAAAAACTACGAGTTGCCCGAAATCTCAGCAAACACTTTTTCACCCAATCTTGATGAAACTTTCAGTTAATGATCAGTACACCAGTCCCACTTGGCTCGCCAAATTTCGTTCTTCTAGGTTAAACCGTTCGTTGGTAGTAACCGGTTTTTATTTTGAGGTTTCACTCTGTTTTCTCCAATAGGGATACATGTATTTGGAACTCTAAATCAAACACGGTTTGTGCTAGCTCTTTGAAACTTGACACAATAAAGCAGTTTCAAGTTCTATCTCTATGGTTTGTTTGCTGTTGATGTAGCCCTAAGCAGAGACTGGCGAGAATCACTTTCATGGAAAGGGCCTGCCAAGCTTCCAAAAAACTATGAGTTGCCTGAAATCTCAGCTCACACTTTTTCACCCAATCTTGATGAAACTTTCAGGTAATGATCAGTACAGCAATCCCACTTGGCTCGCCAAATTTCGTTCTTCTAGGTTAAACCCTTCGTTGGCAGTAACCGGTTTCATTTTGAGGTTTCACTCTGTTTTCTCCAATAGGGATACATGTATTTGGAACTCTAAATCAAACACGGTTTGGGCTAGCTCTTTGAAACTTGACACAATAAAGCAGTTTCAAGTTCTATCTCTATGGTTTGTTTCCTGTTGATGTAGCCCTAAGCAGAGACTGGCGAGAATCACTTTCATGGAAAGGGCCTGCCAAGCTTCCAAAAAACTACGAGTTGCCTGAAATCTCAGCACACCCTTTTTCACCCAATCTTGATAAAACTTTCAGGTAATGATCAGTACACCAATCCCACTTGGCTCGCCAAATTTCGTCCTTCTAGGTTAAACCGTTCGTTGGCAGTAACCGGTTTTATTTTGAGGTTTCACTCTGTTTTCTCCTATAGGGATACATGTATTTGGAACTCTAAATCAAACACGGTTTGTGCTAGCTCTTTGAAACTTGACACAATAAAGCAGTTTCAAGTTCTATCTCTATGGTTTGTTTGCTGTTGATGTAGCCCTAAGCAGAGACTGGCGAGAATCATTTCATGGAAAGGGCCTGCCAAGCTTCCAAAAAACTACGAGTTGCCTGAAATCTCAGCACACCCTTTTTCACCCAATCTTGATGAAACTTTCAGGTAATGATCAGTACACCAATCCCACTTGGCTCGCCAAATTTCGTTCTTCTAGGTTAAACCGTTCGTTGGCAGTAACCGGTTTCATTTTGAGGTTTCACTCTGTTTTCTCCTATAGGGATACATGTATTTGGAACTCTAAATCAAACACGGTTTGTGCTAGCTCTTTGAAACTTGACACAATAAAGCAGTTTCAAGTTCTATCTCTATGGTTTGTTTGCTGTTGATGTAGCCCTAAGCAGAGACTGGCGAGAATCACTTTAATGGAAAGGGCCTGCCAAGCTTCCAAAAAACTACGAGTTGCCTGAAATCTCAGCACACACTTTTTCACCCAATCTTGATGAAACTTTCAGGTAATGATCAGTACACCAATCCCACTTGGCTCGCCAAATTTCGTTCTTCTAGGTTAAACCGTTCGTTCGCAGTAACCGGTTTCATTTTGAGGTTTCACTCTGTTTTCTCCTATAGGGATACATGTGTTTGGAACTCTAAATCAATCACCGTTTGTGCTAGCTCTTTGAAACTTGACACAATAAAGCAGTTTCAAGTTCTATCTCTATGGTTTGTTTGCTGTTGATGTAGCACTAAGCAGAGACTGGCGAGAATCACTTTCATGGAAAGGGCCTTCCATGCTTCAAAAAAACTACGAGTTGCCCGAAATCTCAGGACACCCTTTTTCACCCAATCTTGATGAAACTTTCAGGTAATGATCAGTACACTAATCCCACTTGGCTCGCCAAATTTCATTCTTCTAGGTTAAACCATTCGTTGGCAGTAACCGGTTTCATTTTGAGGTTTCACTCTGTTTTCTCCTATAGGGATACATGTATTTGGAACTATAAATCAAACACGGTGTGTGCTAGCTCTTTTAAACTTTACACAATAAAGCAGTTTCAAGGTCTATCTCTATAATTTGTTTGCTGTTGATGTAGCCCTAAGCAGAGACTGGTGAGAATCACTTTCATGGAAAGGGCCTGCCAAGCTTCCAAAAAACTACGAGTTGCCCGAAATCTCAGCAAACACTTTTTCACCCAATCTTGATGAAACTTTCAGTTAATGATCAGTACACCAGTCCCACTTGGCTCGCCAAATTTCGTTCTTCTAGGTTAAACCGTTCGTTGGTAGTGACTGGTTTTATTTTGAGGTTTCACTCTGTTTTCTCCAATAGGGATACATGTATTTGGAACTCTAAATCAAACACGGTTTGTGCTAGCTCTTTGAAACTTGACACAATAAAGCAGTTTCAAGTTCTATCTCTATGGTTGTTTGCTGTTGATGTAGCCCTAAGCAGAGACTGGCGAGAATCACTTTCATGGAAAGGGCCTTCCAAGCTTCCAAAAAACTACGAGTTGCCTGAAATCTCAGCTCACACTTTTTCACCCAATCTTGATGAAACTTTCAGGTAATGATCAGTACAGCAATCCCACTTGGCTCGCCAAATTTCGTTCTTCTAGGTTAAACCGTTCGTTGGCAGTAACCGGTTTCATTTTGAGGTTTCACTCTCTTTTCTCCAATAGGGATACATGTATTTGGAACTCTAAATCAAACACGGTTTGTGCTAGCTCTTTGAAACTTGACACAATAAAGCAGTTTCAAGTTCTATCTCTATGGTTTGTTTGCTGTTGATGTAGCCCTAAGCAGAGACTGGCGAGAATCACTTTCATGGAAAGGGCCTGCCAAGCTTCCAAAAACTACGAGTTGCCTGAAATCTCAGCACACACTTTTTCACCCAATCTTGATGAAACTTTCAGGTAATGATCAGTACACCAATCCCACTTGGCTCGACAAATTTCGTTCTTCTAGGTTAAAGCGTTCGTTGGCAGTAACCGGTTTCATTTTGAGGTTTCACTCTGTTTTCTCCTATAGGGATACATGTATTTGGAACTCTAAATCAAACACGGTTTGTGCTAGCTCTTTGAAACTTGACACAATAAAGCAGTTTCAAGTTCTATCTCTATGGTTTGTTTGCTGTTGATGTAGCCCTAAGCAGAGACTGGCGAGAATCACTTTCATGGAAAGGGCCTGCCAAGCTTCCAAAAAACTACGAGTTGCCTGAAATCTCAGCACACACTTTTTCACCCATCTTGATGAAACTTTCAGGTAATGATCAGTACACCAATCCCACTTGGCTCGCCAAATTTCGTTCTTCTAGGTTAAACCGTTCGTTGGCAGTAACCGGTTTCATTTTGAGGTTTCACTCTGTTTTCTCCTATAGGGATACATGTATTTGGAACTCTAAATCAAACACGGTTTGTGCTAGCTCTTTCAAACTTGACACAATAAAGCAGTTTCAAGTTCTATCTCTATGGTTTGTTTGCTGTTGATGTAGCCCTAAGCAGAGACTGGCGAGAATCACTTTCATGGAAAGGGCCTGCCAAGCTTCCAAAAAACTACGAGTTGCTCGAAATCTCAGCACACCCTTTTTCACCCAATCTTGATGAAACTTTCAGGTAATGATCAGTACACCAATCCCACTTGGCTCGCCAAATTTCATTCTTCTAGGTCAAACCATTTGTTGGCAGTAACCGGTTTTATTTTGAGGTTTCACTCTGTTTTCTCCTGTAGGGATACATGTATTTGGAACTCTAAATCAAACACGGTTTGTGCTAGCTCTTTGAAACTTGACACAATAAAGCAGTTTCAAGTTCTATCTCTATGGTTTGTTTGCTGTTGATGTAGCCCTAAGCAGAGACTGGCGAGAATCATTTTCATGGAAAGGGCCTGCCAAGCTTCCAAAAAACTCCGAGTTGCCTGAAATCTCAGCACACCCTTTTTCACCCAATCTTGATGAAACTTTCAGGTAATGATCAGTACACCAATCCCACTTGGCTCGCCAAATTTCGTTCTTCTAGGTTAAACCGTTCGTTGGCAGTAACCGGTTTCATTTTGAGGTTTCACTCTGTTTTCTCCTATAGGGATACATGTATTTGGAACTCTAAATCAAACATGGTTTGTGCTAGCTCTTTGAAACTTGACACAATAAAGCAGTTTCAAGTTCTGTCTCTATGGTTTGTTTGCTGTTGATGTAGCCCTAAGCAGAGACTGGCGAGAATCACTTTCATGGAAAGGGCCTGCCAAGCTTCCAAAAAACTACGAGTTGCCTGAAATCTCAGCACACACTTTTTCACCCAATCTTGATGAAACTTTCAGGTAATGATCAGTACACCAATCCCACTTGGCTCGCCAAATTTCGTTCTTCTAGGTTAAACCGTTCGTTGGCAGTAACCGGTTTCATTTTGAGGTTTCACTCTGTTTTCTCCTATAGGGATACATGTATTTGGAACTCTAAATCAAACACGGTGTGTGCTAGCTCTTTTAAACTTTACACAATAAAGCAGTTTCAAGGTCTATCTCTAAAATTTGTTTGCTGTTGATGTAGCCCTAAGCAGAGACTGGTGAGAATCACTTTCATGGAAAGGGCCTGCCAAGCTTCCAAAAAACTACGAGTTGCCCGAAATCTCAGCACACCCTTTTTCACCCAATCTTGATGAAACTTTCAGGTAATGATCAGTACACCAATCCCACTTGGCTCGCCAAATTTCGTTCTTCTAGGTTAAACCGTTCGTTGGTAGTAACCGGTTTTATTTTGAGGTTTCACTCTGTTTTCTCCAATAGGGATACATGTATTTGGAACTCTAAATCAAACACGGTTTGTGCTAGCTCTTTGAAACTTGACACAATAAAGCAGTTTCAAGTTCTATCTCTATGGTTTGTTTGCTGTTGATGTAGCCCTAAGCAGAGACTGGCGAGAATCACTTTCATGGAAAGGGCCTGCCAAGCTTCCAAAAAACTACGAGTTGCCTGAAATCTCAGCTCACACTTTTTCACCCAATCTTGATGAAACTTTCAGGTAATGATCAGTACAGCAATCCCACTTGGCTCGCCAAATTTCGTTCTTCTAGGTTAAACCCTTCGTTGGCAGTAACCGGTTTCATTTTGAGGTTTCACTCTGTTTTCTCCAATAGGGATACATGTATTTGGAACTCTAAATCAAACACGGTTTGTGCTAGCTCTTTGAAACTTGACACAATAAAGCAGTTTCAAGTTCTATCTCTATGGTTTGTTTCCTGTTGATGTAGCCCTAAGCAGAGACTGGCGAGAATCACTTTCATGGAAAGGGCCTGCCAAGCTTCCAAAAAACTACGAGTTGCCTGAAATCTCAGCACACCCTTTTTCACCCAATCTTGATAAAACTTTCAGGTAATGATCAGTACACCAATCCCACTTGGCTCGCCAAATTTCGTCCTTCTAGGTTAAACCGTTCGTTGGCAGTAACCGGTTTTATTTTGAGGTTTCACTCTGTTTTCTCCTATAGGGATACATGTATTTGGAACTCTAAATCAAACACGGTTTGTGCTAGCTCTTTGAAACTTGACACAATAAAGCAGTTTCAAGTTCTATCTCTATGGTTTGTTTGCTGTTGATGTAGCCCTAAGCAGAGACTGGCGAGAATCATTTTCATGGAAAGGGCCTGCCAAGCTTCCAAAAAACTACGAGTTGCCTGAAATCTCAGCACACCCTTTTTCACCCAATCTTGATGAAACTTTCAGGTAATGATCAGTACACCAATCCCACTTGGCTCGCCAAATTTCGTTCTTCTAGGTTAAACCGTTCGTTGGCAGTAACCGGTTTCATTTTGAGGTTTCACTCTGTTTTCTCCTATAGGGATACATGTATTTGGAACTCTAAATCAAACACGGTTTGTGCTAGCTCTTTGAAACTTGACACAATAAAGCAGTTTCAAGTTCTATCTCTATGGTTTGTTTGCTGTTGATGTAGCCCTAAGCAGAGACTGGCGAGAATCACTTTCATGGAAAGGGCCTGCCAAGCTTCCAAAAAACTACGAGTTGCCTGAAATCTCAGCACACACTTTTTCACCCAATCTTGATGAAACTTTCAGGTAATGATCAGTACACCAATCCCACTTGGCTCGCCAAATTTCGTTCTTCTAGGTTAAACCGTTCGTTGGCAGTAACCGGTTTCATTTTGAGGTTTCACTCTGTTTTCTCCTATAGGGATACATGTATTTGGAACTCTAAATCAAACACGGTGTGTGCTAGCTCTTTTAAACTTTACACAATAAAGCAGTTTCAAGGTCTATCTCTATAATTTGTTTGCTGTTGATGTAGCCCTAAGCAGAGACTGGTGAGAATCACTTTCATGGAAATGGCCTGCCAAGCTTCCAAAAAACTACGAGTTGCCCGAAATCTCAGCACACCCTTTTTCACCCAATCTTGATGAAACTTTCAGGTAATGATCAGTACACCAATCCCACTTGGCTCGCCAAATTTCGTTCTTCTAGGTTAAACCGTTCGTTGGCAGTAACCGGTTTTATTTTGAGGTTTCACTCTGTTTTCTCCTATAGGGATACATGTATTTGGAACTCTAAATCAAACACGGTTTGTGCTAGCTCTTTGAAACTTGACACAATAAAGCAGTTTCAAGTTCTATCTCTATGGTTTGTTTGCTGTTGATGTAGCCCTAAGCAGAGACTGGCGAGAATCATTTTCATGGAAAGGGCCTGCCAAGCTTCCAAAAAACTACGAGTTGCCTGAAATCTCAGCACACCCTTTTTCACCCAATCTTGATGAAACTTTCAGGTAATGATCAGTACACCAATCCCACTTGGCTCGCCAAATTTCGTTCTTCTAGGTTAAACCGTTCGTTGGCAGTAACCGGTTTCATTTTGAGGTTTCACTCTGTTTTCTCCTATAGGGATACATGTATTTGGAACTCTAAATCAAACACGGTTTGTGCTAGCTCTTTGAAACTTGACACAATAAAGCAGTTTCAAGTTCTATCTCTATGGTTTGTTTGCTGTTGATGTAGCCCTAAGCAGAGACTGGCGAGAATCACTTTCATGGAAAGGGCCTTCCAAGCTTCCAAAAAACTACGAGTTGCCTGAAATCTCAGCTCACACTTTTTCACCCAATCTTGATGAAACTTTCAGGTAATGATCAGTACAGCAATCCCACTTGGCTCGCCAAATTTCGTTCTTCTAGGTTAAACCGTTCGTTGGCAGTAACCGGTTTCATTTTGAGGTTTCACTCTCTTTTCTCCAATAGGGATACATGTATTTGGAACTCTAAATCAAACACGGTTTGTGCTAGCTCTTTGAAACTTGACACAATAAAGCAGTTTCAAGTTCTATCTCTATGGTTTGTTTGCTGTTGATGTAGCCCTAAGCAGAGACTGGCGAGAATCACTTTCATGGAAAGGGCCTGCCAAGCTTCCAAAAAACTACGAGTTGCCTGAAATCTCAGCACACACTTTTTCACCCAATCTTGATGAAACTTTCAGGTAATGATCAGTACACCAATCCCACTTGGCTCGCCAAATTTCGTTCTTCTAGGTTAAACCGTTCCTTGGCAGTAACCGGTTTCATTTTGAGGTTTCACTCTATTTTATCCTATAGGGATACATGTATTTGGAACTCTAAATCAATCACCGTTTGTGCTAGCTCTTTGAAACTTGACACAATAAAGCAGTTTCAAGTTCTATCTCTATGGTTTGTTTGCTGTTGATGTAGCCCTAAGCAGATACTGGCGAGAATTACTTTCATGGAAAGGACCTGCCAAGATTCCAAAAAACTACGAGTTGCCTGAAATCTCAGCACACACTTTTTCACCCAATCTTGATGAAACTTTCAGGTAATGATCAGTACACCAATCCCAGTTAGCTCGCCAAATTTCGTTCTTCTAGGTTAAACCGTTCGTTGGCAGTAACCGGTTTCATTTTGAGGTTTCACTCTGTTTTCTCCTATAGGGATACATGTATTTGGAACTCTAAATCAAACACGGTTTGTGATAGCTCTTTGAAACTTGACACAATAAAGCAGTATCAAGTTCTATCTCTATGGTTTGATTGCTGTTGATGTAGCCCTCAGCAGAGACTGGCTAGAATCACTTTCATGGAAAGGGCCTGCCAAGCTTCCAAAAAACTACGAGTGTCCCAAAATCTCAGCAAACACTTTTTCATCCAATCTTGATGAAACTTTCAGGTAATGATCAGTACACCAATCCCACTTGGCTCGCCAAATTTCATTCTTCTAGGTTAAACCATTCGTTGGCAGTAACCGGTTTCATTTTGAGGTTTCACTCTGTTTTCTCCTATAGGGATACATGTATTTGGAAATCTAAATCAAACACCGTTTCTGCTCGCTCTTTGAAACTTGATACAATAAAGCAGTTTCAAGTTCTATCTCTATGATTTGTTTGCTGTTGATATAGCCTTAAGCAGAGACTGGCGAGAATCACTTTCATGGAAAGGGCCTGCCAAGCTTCCAAAAAACTACGAGTGTCCCAAAATCTCAGCAAACACTTTTTCATCCAATCTTGATGAAACTTTCAGGTAATGATCAGTACACCAATCCCACTTGGCTCGCCAAATTTCATTCTTCTAGGTTAAACCATTCGTTGGCAGTAACCGGTTTCATTTTGAGGTTTCACTCTGTTTTCTCCTATAGGGATACATGTATTTGGAAATCTAAATCAAACACCGTTTCTGCTCGCTCTTTGAAACTTGATACAATAAAGCAGTTTCAAGTTCTATCTCTATGATTTGTTTGCTGTTGATATAGCCTTAAGCAGAGACTGGCGAGAATCACTTTCATGGAAAGGGCCTGCCAAGCTTCCAAAAAACTACGAGTGTCCCAAAATCTCAGCAAACACTTTTTCATCCAATCTTGATGAAACTTTCAGGTAATGATCAGTACACCAATCCCACTTGGCTCGCCAAATTTCATTCTTCTAGGTTAAACCATTCGTTGGCAGTAACCGGTTTCATTTTGAGGTTTCACTCTGTTTTCTCCTATAGGGATACATGTATTTGGAAATCTAAATCAAACACCGTTTCTGCTCGCTCTTTGAAACTTGATACAATAAAGCAGTTTCAAGTTCTATCTCTATGATTTGTTTGCTGTTGATATAGCCTTAAGCAGAGACTGGCGAGAATCACTTTCATGGAAAGGGCCTGCCAAGGTTCCAAAAAACGAGTTGCCTGAAATCTCAGCACACCCTTTTTCACCCAATCTTGATGAAACTTTCAGGTAATGATCAGTACACCAATCCTAATTGGCTCGCCAAATTTTGTTCTTCTAGGTTAAACCGTTCGTTGGCAGAAACCGGTTTCATTTTGAGGTTTCACTCTGTTTTCTCCTATAGGGATACATTTATTTGGAACTCTAAATCAAACACGGTTTTTGCTAGCTCTTTGAAACTTGACACAATAAAGAAGTTTCAAGTTCTATCTCTATGGTTTGTTTGCTGTTGATGTAGCCCTAAGCAGAGACTGGCGAGAATCACTTTCATGGAAAGGGCCTGCCAAGCTTCCAAAAAACTACGAGTTGCCTGAAATCTCAGCACACCCTTTTTCACCCAATCTTGATGAAACTTTCAGGTAATGATCAGTACACCAATCCCACTTGGCTCGCCTAATTTCGTTCTTTTAGGTTAAACCGTTCGTTGGCAGTAACCGGTTTCATTTTGAGGTTTCACTCTGTTTTCTCCTACAGGGATACATGTATTTGGAACTCTAAATCAAACACGGTTTGTGCGAGCTCTTTGAAACTTGACACAATAAAGCAGTTTCAAGTTCTATCTCTATGGTTTGTTTGCTGTTGATGTAGCCCTAAGCAGAGACTGGCGAGAATCACTTTCATGGAAAGGGCCTGCCAAGCTTCCAAAAAACTACGAGTTGCCCGAAATCTCAGCACACCCTTTTTCACCCAATCTTCATGAAACTTTCAGGTAATGATCAGTACACCAATCCTACTTGGCTCGCCAAATTTCGTTCTTCTAGGTTAAACCGTTCGTTGGCAGTAAGCGGTTTCATTTTGAGGTTTCACTCTGTTTTCTCCTATAGGGATACATGTATTTGGAATTCTAAATCAAACACGGTTTGTGCTAGCTCTTTGAAACTTGACACAATAAAGCAGTTTCAAGTTCTATCACTATGGTTTGTTTGCTGTTGATGTAGCCCTAAGCAGAGACTGGCGAAAATCACTTTCATGGAAAGGGCCTGCCAAGCTTCCAAAAAACTACGAGTTGCCTGAAATCTCAGCACAAACTTTTTCACCCAATCTTGATGAAACTTTCAGGTAATGATCAGTACACCAATCCCAGTTAGCTCGCCAAATTTCGTTCTTCTAGGTTAAACCGTTCGTTGGCAGTAACCGGTTTCATTTTGAGGTTTCACTCTGTTTTCTCCTATAGGGATACATGTATTTGGAACTCTAAATCAAACACGGTTTGTGATAGCTCTTTGAAACTTGACACAATAAAGCAGTATCAAGTTCTATCTCTATGGTTTGATTGCTGTTGATGTAGCCCTCAGCAGAGACTGGCGAGAATCACTTTCATGGAAAGGGCCTGCCAAGCTTCCAAAAAACTACGAGTGTCCCAAAATCTCAGCAAACACTTTTTCATCCAATCTTGATGAAACTTTCAGGTAATGATCAGTACACCAATCCCACTTGGCTCGCCAAATTTCATTCTTCTAGGTTAAACCATTCGTTGGCAGTAACCGGTTTCATTTTGAGGTTTCACTCTGTTTTCTCCTATAGGGATACATGTATTTGGAAATCTAAATCAAACACCGTTTCTGCTCGCTCTTTGAAACTTGATACAATAAAGCAGTTTCAAGTTCTATCTCTATGATTTGTTTGCTGTTGATATAGCCTTAAGCAGAGACTGGCGAGAATCACTTTCATGGAAAGGGCCTGCCAAGGTTCCAAAAAACGAGTTGCCTGAAATCTCAGCACACCCTTTTTCACCCAATCTTGATGAAACTTTCAGGTAATGATCAGTACACCAATCCTAATTGGCTCGCCAAATTTTGTTCTTCTAGGTTAAACCGTTCGTTGGCAGAAACCGGTTTCATTTTGAGGTTTCACTCTGTTTTCTCCTATAGGGATACATTTATTTGGAACTCTAAATCAAACACGGTTTTTGCTAGCTCTTTGAAACTTGACACAATAAAGAAGTTTCAAGTTCTATCTCTATGGTTTGTTTGCTGTTGATGTAGCCCTAAGCAGAGACTGGCGAGAATCACTTTCATGGAAAGGGCCTGCCAAGCTTCCAAAAAACTACGAGTTGCCTGAAATCTCAGCACACCCTTTTTCACCCAATCTTGATGAAACTTTCAGGTAATGATCAGTACACCAATCCCACTTGGCTCGCCTAATTTCGTTCTTTTAGGTTAAACCGTTCGTTGGCAGTAACCGGTTTCATTTTGAGGTTTCACTCTGTTTTCTCCTACAGGGATACATGTATTTGGAACTCTAAATCAAACACGGTTTGTGCGAGCTCTTTGAAACTTGACACAATAAAGCAGTTTCAAGTTCTATCTCTATGGTTTGTTTGCTGTTGATGTAGCCCTAAGCAGAGACTGGCGAGAATCACTTTCATGGAAAGGGCCTGCCAAGCTTCCAAAAAACTACGAGTTGCCCGAAATCTCAGCACACCCTTTTTCACCCAATCTTCATGAAACTTTCAGGTAATGATCAGTACACCAATCCTACTTGGCTCGCCAAATTTCGTTCTTCTAGGTTAAACCGTTCGTTGGCAGTAAGCGGTTTCATTTTGAGGTTTCACTCTGTTTTCTCCTATAGGGATACATGTATTTGGAATTCTAAATCAAACACGGTTTGTGCTAGCTCTTTGAAACTTGACACAATAAAGCAGTTTCAAGTTCTATCACTATGGTTTGTTTGCTGTTGATGTAGCCCTAAGCAGAGACTGGCGAAAATCACTTTCATGGAAAGGGCCTGCCAAGCTTCCAAAAAACTACGAGTTGCCTGAAATCTCAGCACAAACTTTTTCACCCAATCTTGATGAAACTTTCAGGTAATGATCAGTACACCAATCCCAGTTAGCTCGCCAAATTTCGTTCTTCTAGGTTAAACCGTTCGTTGGCAGTAACCGGTTTCATTTTGAGGTTTCACTCTGTTTTCTCCTATAGGGATACATGTATTTGGAACTCTAAATCAAACACGGTTTGTGATAGCTCTTTGAAACTTGACACAATAAAGCAGTATCAAGTTCTATCTCTATGGTTTGATTGCTGTTGATGTAGCCCTCAGCAGAGACTGGCGAGAATCACTTTCATGGAAAGGGCCTGCCAAGCTTCCAAAAAACTACGAGTGTCCCAAAATCTCAGCAAACACTTTTTCATCCAATCTTGATGAAACTTTCAGGTAATGATCAGTACACCAATCCCACTTGGCTCGCCAAATTTCATTCTTCTAGGTTAAACCATTCGTTGGCAGTAACCGGTTTCATTTTGAGGTTTCACTCTGTTTTCTCCTATAGGGATACATGTATTTGGAAATCTAAATCAAACACCGTTTCTGCTCGCTCTTTGAAACTTGATACAATAAAGCAGTTTCAAGTTCTATCTCTATGATTTGTTTGCTGT
This sequence comes from Ictidomys tridecemlineatus, assembly GCF_052094955.1. Taxonomy (NCBI): domain Eukaryota; kingdom Metazoa; phylum Chordata; class Mammalia; order Rodentia; family Sciuridae; genus Ictidomys; species Ictidomys tridecemlineatus. The sequence goes on along the minus strand of NW_027524232.1, from coordinate 15,174 downwards.
TGATATAGCCTTAAGCAGAGACTGGCGAGAATCACTTTCATGGAAAGGGCCTGCCAAGGTTCCAAAAGTTTTTCCTGGAACCTCAGGCACAGGCCCTTTTTCACCCAATCTTGATGAAACTTTCAGGTAATGATCAGTACACCAATCCTAATTGGCTCGCCAAATTTTGTTCTTCTAGGTTAAACCGTTCGTTGGCAGAAACCGGTTTCATTTTGAGGTTTCACTCTGTTTTCTCCTATAGGGATACATTTATTTGGAACTCTAAATCAAACACGGTTTTTGCTAGCTCTTTGAAACTTGACACAATAAAGAAGTTTCAAGTTCTATCTCTATGGTTTGTTTGCTGTTGATGTAGCCCTAAGCAGAGACTGGCGAGAATCACTTTCATGGAAAGGGCCTGCCAAGCTTCCAAAAAACTACGAGTTGCCTGAAATCTCAGCACACCCTTTTTCACCCAATCTTGATGAAACTTTCAGGTAATGATCAGTACACCAATCCCACTTGGCTCGCCTAATTTCGTTCTTTTAGGTTAAACCGTTCGTTGGCAGTAACCGGTTTCATTTTGAGGTTTCACTCTGTTTTCTCCTACAGGGATACATGTATTTGGAACTCTAAATCAAACACGGTTTGTGCGAGCTCTTTGAAACTTGACACAATAAAGCAGTTTCAAGTTCTATCTCTATGGTTTGTTTGCTGTTGATGTAGCCCTAAGCAGAGACTGGCGAGAATCACTTTCATGGAAAGGGCCTGCCAAGCTTCCAAAAAACTACGAGTTGCCTGAAATCTCAGCACACCCTTTTTCACCCAATCTTCATGAAACTTTCAGGTAATGATCAGTACACCAATCCTACTTGGCTCGCCAAATTTCGTTCTTCTAGGTTAAACCGTTCGTTGGCAGTAAGCGGTTTCATTTTGAGGTTTCACTCTGTTTTCTCCTATAGGGATACATGTATTTGGAATTCTAAATCAAACACGGTTTGTGCTAGCTCTTTGAAACTTGACACAATAAAGCAGTTTCAAGTTCTATCACTATGGTTTGTTTGCTGTTGATGTAGCCCTAAGCAGAGACTGGCGAAAATCACTTTCATGGAAAGGGCCTGCCAAGCTTCCAAAAAACTACGAGTTGCCTGAAATCTCAGCACACACTTTTTCACCCAATCTTGATGAAACTTTCAGGTAATGATCAGTACACCAATCCCACTTGGCTCACCAAATTTCGTTCTTCTAGGTTAAACTGTTCGTTGGCAGTAACCGGTTTCATTTTGAGGTTTCACTCTGTTTTCTCCTATAGGGATACATGTATTTGGAACTCTAAATCAAACACGGTTTGTGCTAGCTCTTTTAAACTTGACATAATAAAGCAGTTTCAAGTTCTATCTCTATGGTTTGTTTGCTGTTGATGTAGCCCTAAGCAGAGACTGGCGAGAATCACTTTCATGGAAAGGGCCTGCCAAGCTTCCAAAAAACTACGAGTTGCCTGAAATCTCAGCACACCCTTTTTCACCCAATCTTGATGAAACTTTCAGGTAATGATCAGTACACCAATCCCACTAGGCTCGCCAAATTTCGTTCTTCTAGGTTAAACCGTTCGTTGGAAGTAACCGGTTTCATTTTGAGGTTTCACTCTGTTTTCTCCTATAGGGATACATGTATTTGGAACTCTAAATCAAACACGGTTTGTGCTAGCTCTTTGAAACTTGACACAATAAAGCAGTTTCAAGTTCTATCTCTATGGTTTGTTTGCTGTTGATGTAGCCCTAAGCAGAGACTGGCAAGAATCACTTTCATGGAAAGGGCCTGCCAAGCTTCCAAAAAACTACGAGTTGCCTGAAATCTCAGCACACCCTTTTTCACCCAATCTTGATGAAACTTTCAGGTAATGATCAGTACACCAATCCCACTTGGCTCGCCCAATTTCGTTCTTCTAGGCTAAACCGTTCGTTGGCAGTAACCAGTTTAATTTTGAGGTTTCACTCTGTTTTCTCCTATAGGGATACATGTATTTGGAACTCTAAATCAAACACGGTTTTTGCTAGCTCTTTGGAACTTGACACAATAAAGCAGTTTCAAGTTCTATCTCTATGGTTTGTTTGCTGTTGATGTAGCCCTAAGCAGAGACTGGCGAGAATCACTTTCATGGAATGGGCCTGCCAAGCTTCCAAAAAACTACGAGTTTCCTGAAATTTCAGCACACCCTTTTTCACCCAATCTTGATGAAACTTTCAGGTAATGATCAGTACACCAGTCTTACTTGGCTTGCCAAATTTCGTTCTTCTAGGTTATACCGTTCGTTGGCAGTAACCGGTTTCATTTTGAGGTTTCACTCTGTTTTCTCCTATAGGGATACATGTATTTTGAATTCTAAATCAAACACGGTTTGTGCTAGGTCTTTGAAACTTGACACAATAAAGCAGTTTCAAGTTCTATCTCTATGGTTTGTTTGCTGTTGATGTAGCCCTAAGCAGAGACTGGCGAGAATCACTTTCATGGAAAGGGCCTGCCAAGCTTCCAAAAAACTACGAGTTGCCTGAAATCTCAGCACACACTTTTTCACCCAATCTTGATGAAACTTTCAGGTAATGATCAGTACACCAATCCCACTTGGCTCACCAAATTTCGTTCTTCTAGGTTAAACCGTTCGTTGGCAGTAACCGGTTTCATTTTGAGGTTTCACTCTGTTTTCTCCTATAGGGATACATGTATTTGGAACTCTAAATCAAACACGGTTTGTGCTAGCTCTTTGAAACTTGACACAATAAAGCAGTTTCAAGTTCTATCTCTATGGTTTGTTTGCTGTTGATGTAGCCCTAAACAGAGACTGGCAAGAATCACTTTCATAAAAAGGGCCTGCCAAGCTTCCAAAAAACTACGAGTTGCCTGAAATCTCAGCACACCCTTTTTCACCCAATCTTGATGAAACTTTCAGGTAATGATCAGTACACCAATCCCACATGGCTCGCCAAATTTCGTTCTTCTAGGTTAAACCGGTCGTTGGCAGTAACCGTTTTCATTTTGAGGTTTCACTCTGTTTTCTCCTATAGGGATACATGTATTTGGAAATCTAAATCAAACACGGTTTGTGCTAGCTCTTTGAATCTTGACACAATAAAGCAGTTTCAAGTTCTATCTCTATGGTTTGGTTGCTGTTGATGTAGCCCTAAGCAGAGACTGGCGAGAATCACTTTCATGGAAAGAACCTGCCAAGCTTCCAAAAAACTATGAGTTGCCTGAAATCTCAGCACACCCTTTTTCACCCAATCTTGATGAAACTTTCAGGTAATGATCAGTACACCAATCCCACTTGGCTCGCCAAATTTCGTTCTTCTAGGTTAAACCGTTCGTTGGCAGTAACCGGTTTCATTTTGAGGTTTCACTCTGTTTTCTCCTCTAGGGATACATGTATTTGGAACTCTAAATCAAACACGGTTTGTGCTAGCTCTTTGAAACTTGACACAATAAAGCAGTTTCAAGTTCTATCTCTATGGTTTGTTTGCTGTTGATGTAGCCCTAAGCAGAGACTGGAGAGAATCACTTTCATGAAAAGGGCCTGCCAAGCTTCCAAAAAACTACGAGTTGCCTGAAATCTAAGCACACCCTTTTTCACCCAATCTTGATGAAACTTTCAGGTAATGATCAGTACACCAATCCCACTTGGCTCGCCAAATTTCGTTCTTCTAGGTTAAACCGTTCCTTGGCAGTAACCGGTTTCATTTTGAGGTTTCACTCTGTTTTCTCCTATAGGGATACATGTATTTGGAACTCTAAATCATACACGGTTTGTGCTAGCTCTTTGAAACTTGACACAATAAAGCAGTTTCAAGTTCTATCTCTATGGTTTGTTTGCTGTTGATGTAGCCCTATGCAGAGACTGGAGAGAATCACTTTCATGAAAAGGGCCTGCCAAGCTTCCAAAAAACTACGAGTTTCCTGAAATCTCAGCACACCCTTTTTCACCCAATCTTGATGAAACTTTCAGGTAATGATCAGTACACCAATCCCACTTGGATCGCCAAATTTCGTTCTTCTAGGTTAAACCGGTCGTTCGCAGTAACCGGTTTCATTTTGAGGTTTCACTCTGTTTTCTCCTATAGGGATACATGTATTTGGAAATCTAAATCAAACACCGTTTGTGCTAGCTCTATGAAACTTGACACAATAAAGCGGTTTCAAGTTCTATCTCTATGGTTTGTTTGCTGTTGATGTAGCCCTAAGCAGAGACTGGCGAGAATCACTTTCATGGAAAGGGCCTGCCAAGCTTCCAAAACTACGAGTTGCCTGAAATCTCAGCACACACTTTTTCACCCAATCTTGATGAAACTTTCAGGTAATGATCAGTACACCAATCCCACTTGGCTCGCCAAATTTCGTTCTTCTAGGTTAAACCGTTCGTTGGCAGTAACCGGTTTCATTTTGAGGTTTCACTCTGTTTTCTCCTATAGGGATACATGTATTTGGAACTCTAAATCAAACACCGTTTGTGCTAGCTCTTTGAAACTTGACACAATAAAGCAGTTTCAAGTTCTATCTCTATGGTTTGTTTGCTGTTGATGTAGCCCTAAGCAGAGACTGGCGAGAATCACTTTCATGGAAAGGGCCTGCCAAGCTTCCAAAAAACTACGAGTTTCCTGAAATCTCAGCACACCCTTTTTCACCCAATATTGATGAAACTTTCAGGTAATGATCAGTACACCAATCCCACTTGGCTCGCCAAATTTCATTCTTCTAGGTTAAACCGGTCGTTGGCAGTAACCGGTTTCATTTTGAGGTTTTACTCTGTTTTCTCCTATAAGGATACATGTATTTGGAACTCTAAATCAAACATGGTTTGTGCTAGCTCTTTGAAACTTTACACAATAAAGCAGTTTCAAGTTCTATCTCTATGGTTTGTTTGCTGTTGATGTAGCCCTAAGCAGAGACTGGAGAGAATCACTTTCATGGAAAGGGCCTGCCAAGCTTCCAAAAAACTACGAGTTGCCCAAAATCTCAGCATACCCTTTTTCACCCAATCTTCATGAAACTTTCAGGTAATGATCAGTACACCAATCCCACTTGGCTCGCCAAATTTCGTTCTTCTAGGTTAAACCGTTCGTTGGCAGTAACCGGTTTCATTTTGAGGTTTCACTCTGTTTTCTCCTATAGGGATACATGTATTTGGAACTCTAAATCAAACACGGTTTTTGCTAGCTCTTTGGAACTTGACACAATAAAGCAGTTTCAAGTTCTATCTCTATGGTTTGTTTGCTGTTGATGTAGCCCTAAGCAGAGACTGGCGAGAATCACTTTCATGGAATGGGCCTGCCAAGCTTCCAAAAAACTACGAGTTTCCTGAAATTTCAGCACACCCTTTTTCACCCAATCTTGATGAAACTTTCAGGTAATGATCAGTACACCAGTCTTACTTGGCTCGCCAAATTTCGTTCTTCTAGGTTATACCGTTCGTTGGCAGTAACCGGTTTCATTTTGAGGTTTCACTCTGTTTTCTCCAATAGGGATACATGTATTTTGAATTCTAAATCAAACACGGTTTGTGCTAGGTCTTTGAAACTTGACACAATAAAGCAGTTTCAAGTTCTATCTCTATGGTTTGTTTGCTGTTGATGTAGCCCTAAGCAGAGACTGGCGAGAATCACTTTCATGGAAAGGGCCTGCCAAGCTTCCAAAAAACTACGAGTTGCCTGAAATCTCAGCACACACTTTTTCACCCAATCTTGATGAAACTTTCAGGTAATGATCAGTACACCAATCCCACTTGGCTCACCAAATTTCGTTCTTCTAGGTTAAACCGTTCGTTGGCAGTAACCGGTTTCATTTTGAGGTTTCACTCTGTTTTCTCCTATAGGGATACATGTATTTGGAACTCTAAATCAAACACGGTTTGTGCTAGCTCTTTGAAACGTGACACAATAAAGCAGTTTCAAGTTCTATCTCTATGGTTTGTTTGCTGTTGATGTAGCCCTAAACAGAGACTGGCAAGAATCACTTTCATGGAAAGGGCCTGCCAAGCTTCCAAAAAACTACGAGTTGCCTGAAATCTCAGCACACCCTTTTTCACCCAATCTTGATGAAACTTTCAGGTAATGATCAGTACACCAATCCCACATGGCTCGCCAAATTTCGTTCTTCTAGGTTAAACCGGTCGTTGGCAGTAACCGTTTTCATTTTGAGGTTTCACTCTGTTTTCTCCTATAGGGATACATGTATTTGGAAATCTAAATCAAACACGGTTTGTGCTAGCTCTTTGAATCTTGACACAATAAAGCAGTTTCAAGTTCTATCTCTATGGTTTGGTTGCTGTTGATGTAGCCCTAAGCAGAGACTGGCGAGAATCACTTTCATGGAAAGAACCTGCCAAGCTTCCAAAAAACTATGAGTTGCCTGAAATCTCAGCACACCCTTTTTCACCCAATCTTGATGAAACTTTCAGGTAATGATCAGTACACCAATCCCACTTGGCTCGCCAAATTTCATTCTTCTAGGTTAAACCGTTCGTTGGCAGTAACCGGTTTCATTTTGAGGTTTCACTCTGTTTTCTCCTATAGAAATACATGTATTTGGAACTCTAAATCAAACACGGTTTGTGCTAGCTCTTTGAAACTTGAAACAATAAAGCAGTTTCAAGTTCTATTTCTATGGTTTGTTTGCTGTTGTTGTAGCCCTAAGCAGAGACTGGCGAGAATCACTTTCATGGAAAGGGCCTGCCAAGCTTCCAAAAAACTATGAGTTGCCGAAATCTCAGCACACCCTTTTTCACCCAATCTTGATGAAACTTTCAGGTAATGATCAGTACACCAATCCCACTTGGCTCGCCAAATTTCGTTCTTCTAGGTTAAACCGTTCGTTGGCAGTAACCGGTTTCATTTTGAGGTTTCACTCTGTTTTCTCCTATAGGGATACATGTACTTGGAACTCTAAATCAAACACGGTTTGTGCTAGCTCTTTGAAACTTGACACAATAAAGCAGTTTCAAGTTCTATCTCTCTGGTTTGTTTTCTGTTGATGTAGCCCAAAGCAGAGACTGGCGACAATCACTTTCATGGAAAGGGCCTGCCAAGCTTCCAAAAAACTATGAGTTGCCTGAAATCTCAGCACACCCTTTTTCACCCAATCTTGATGAAACTTTCAGGTAATGATCAGTACACCAATCCCACTTGGCTCGCCAAATTTCGTTCTTCTAGGTTAAACCGTTCGTTGGCAGTAACCGGTTTCATTTTGAGGTTTCACTCTGTTTTCTCCTCTAGGGATACATGTATTTGGAACTCTAAATCAAACACCGTTTGTGCTAGCTCTTTGAAACTTGACACAATAAAGCAGTTTCAAGTTCTATCTCTATGGTTTGTTTGCTGTTGATGTATCCCTAAGCAGAGACTGGCGAGAATCACTTTCATGGAAAGGGCCTGCCAAGCTTCCAAAAAACTACGAGTTTCCTGAAATCTCAGCACACCCTTTTTCACCCAATATTGATGAAACTTTCAGGTAATGATCAGTACACCAATCCCACTTGGCTCGCCAAATTTCGTTCTTCTAGGTTAAACCGGTCGTTGGCAGTAACCGGTTTCATTTTGAGGTTTTACTCTGTTTTCTCCTATAAGGATACATGTATTTGGAACTCTAAATCAAACATGGTTTGTGCTAGCTCTTTGAAACTTTACACAATAAAGCAGTTTCAAGTTCTATCTCTATGGTTTGTTTGCTGTTGATGTAGCCCTAAGCAGAGACTGGAGAGAATCACTTTCATGGAAAGGGCCTGCCAAGCTTCCAAAAAACTACGAGTTGCCCGAAATCTCAGCACACCCTTTTTCACCCAATCTTGATGAAACTTTCAGGTAATGATCAGTACACCAATCCCACTTGGCTCGCCAAATTTCATTCTTCTAGGTTAAACCGTTCGTTGGCAGTAACCGGTTTCATTTTGAGGTTTCACTCTGTTTTCTCCTATAGGGATACATGTATTTGGAACTCTAAATCAAACACGGTTTGTGCTAGCTCTTTGAAACTTGACACAATAAAGCAGGTTCAAGTTCTATCTCTATGGTTTGTTTGCTGTTGATGTAGCCCTAAGCAGAGACTGGCGAGAATCAATTTCATAGAAAGGGCCTGCCAAGCTTCCAAAACTACGAGTTGCCTGAAATCTCAGCACACACTTTTTCACCCAATCTTGATGAAACTTTCAGGTAATGATCAGTACACCAATCCCACTTGGCTCGCCAAATTTCGTTCTTCTAGATTAAACCGTTCGTTGGCAGTAACCGGTTTCACTTTGAGGTTTCACTCTGTTTTCTCCTATAGGGATACATGTATTTGGAACTCTAAATCAAACACGGTTTGTGCTAGCTCTTTGAAACTTGACACAATAAAGCAGTTTCAAGTTCTATCTCTATGGTTTGTTTGCTGTTGATGTAGCCCTAAGCAGAGACTGGCGAGAATCACTTTCATGGAAAGGGCCTGCCAAGCTTCCAAAAAACTACGAGATGCCTGAAATCGCAGCACACCCTTTTTCACCCAATCTTGATGAAACTTTCAGGTAATGATCAGTACACCAATCCCACTTGGCTCGCCAAATTTCGTTCTTCTAGGTTAAACCGTTCGTTGGCAGTAACCGGTTTCATTTTGAGGTTTCACTCTGTTTTCTCCTATAGGGATACATGTATTTGGAACTCTAAATCAAACTCGGTTTGTGCTAGCTCTTTGAAACTTGACACAATAAAGCAGTTTCATGTTCTATCTCTATGGTTTGTTTGCTGTTGATATAGCCCTACACAGAGACTGGCGAGAATCACTTTCATGGAAAGCGCCTGCCAAGCTTCCAAAAAACTACGAGTTGTCCGAAATCTCAGCACACCCTTTTTCACCCAATCTTGATGAAACTTTCAGGTAATGTTCAGTACTCCAATCCCACTTGGCTCGCCAAATTTCGTTCTTCTAGGTTAAACCGTTCGTTGGCAGTAACCGGTTTCATTTTGAGGTTTCACTCTGATTTCTCCTATAGGGATACATGTATTTGGAACTCTAAATCAAACACGGTTTGTGCTAGCTCTTTGAAACTTGACACAATAAAGCAGTTTCAAGTTCTATCTCTTTGGTTTGTTTGCTGTTGATATAGCCCTACGCAGAGACTGGCAAGAATCACTTTCATGGAAAGCGCCTGCCAAGCTTCCAAAAAACTACGAGTTGCCCGAAATCTCAGCACACCCTTTTTCACCCAATCTTGATGAAACTTTCAGGTAATGTTCAGTACACCAATCCCACTTGGCTCGCCAAATTTCGTTCTTCTAGGTTAAACCGTTCATTGGCAGTAACCGGTTTCATTTTGAGGTTTCACTCTGTTTTCTCCTATAGGGATACATGTATTTGGAACTCTAAATCAAACACGGTTTGTGCTAGCTCTTTGAAACTTGACACAATAAAGCAGTTTCATGTTCTATCTCTATGGTTTGTTTGCTGTTGATGTAGCCCTAAGCAGAGACTGGCGAGAATCACTTTCATAGAAAGGGCCTGCCAAGCTTCCGAATAACTACAAGTTGTTTGAAATCTCAGCACACCCTTTTTCACCCAATCTTGATGAAACTTTCAGGTAATGATCAGTACACCAATCCCACTTGGCTCGCCAAATTTCGTTCTTCTAGGTTAAATCGGTCGTTGGCAGTAACCGGTTTCATTTTGAGGTTTCACTCTGTTTTCTCCTATAGGGATACATGTATTTGGAAATCTAAATCAAACACGGTTTGTGCTAGCTCTTTGAAACTTGACACAATAAAGCAGTTTCAAGTTCTATCTCTATGGTTTGTTTGCTGTTGATGTAGCCCTAAGCAGAGACTGGCGAGAATCACTTTCATGGAAAGGGCCTGCCAAGCTTCCAAAAAACTACGAGTTCCCCGAAATCTCAGCACACACTTTTTCACCCAATCTTGATGAAACTTTCAGGTAATGATCAGTACACCAATACCACTTGGCTCGCCAAATTTCGTTCTTCTAGGTTAATCCGGTTGTTGGCAGTAACCGGTTTCATTTTGAGGTTTCACTCTGTTTTCTCCTATAGGGATACATGTATTTGGAAATCTAAATCAAACACGGTTTGTGTTAGCTCTTTGAAACTTGACACAATAAAGCAGTTTCAAGTTCTATCTCTATGGTTTGTTTGCTGTTGATGTAGCCCTAAGCAGAGACTGGCGAGAATCACTTTCATGGAAAGGGCCTGCCAAGCTTCCAAAAAACTACGAGTTGCCCGAAATCTCAGCACACCCTTTTTCACCCAATCTTGATGAAACTTTCAGGTAATGATCAGTACACCAATCCCAGTTAGCTCGCCAAATTTCGTTCTTCTAGGTTAAACCGTTCGTTGGCAGTAACCGGTTTCATTTTGAGGTTTCACTCTGTTTTCTCCTATAGGGATACATGTATTTGGAACTCTAAATCAAACACGGTTTGTGCTAGCTCTTTGAAACTTGACACAATAAAGCAGTTTCAAGTTTTATCTTTATGGTTTGTTTGCTGTTGATGTAGCCCTAAGCAGAGACTGGCGAGAATCACTTTCATGAAAAAAGGCCTGCCAAGCTTCCAAAAAACTACGAGTTGCCTGAAATCTCAGCACACACTTTTTCACCCAATCTTGATGAAACTTTCAGGTAATGATCAGTACACCAATCCCACTTGGCTCGCCAAATTTCGTTCTTCTAGGTTAAACCGTTCGTTGGCAGTAACCGGTTTCATTTTGAGGTTTCACTCTGTTTTCTCCTATAGGGATACATGTATTTGGAACTCTAAATCAAACACCGTTTGTGCTAGCTCTTTGAAACTTGACACAATAAAGCAGTTTCAAGTTCTATCACTATGGTTTGTTTGCTGTTGATGTAGCCCTAAGCAGAGACTGGCGAGAATCACTTTCATGGAAAGGGCCTGCCAAGCTTCCAAAAAACTACGAGTTGCCTGAAATCTCACCACACACTTTTTCACCCAATCTTGATGAAACTTTCAGGTAATGATCAGTACACCAATCCCACTTGGCTCGCCAAATTTCGTTCTTCTAGGTTAAACCGTTCGTTGGCAGTAACCCGTTTCATTTTGAGGTTTCACTCTGTTTTCTCCTATAGGGATACATGTATTTGGAACTCTAAATCAAACACGGTTTGTGCTAGCTCTTTGAAACTTGACACAATAAAGCAGTTTCATGTTCTATCTCTATGGTTTGTTTGCTGTTGATGTAGCCCTAAGCAGAGACTGGCGAGAATCACTTTCATGGAAAGGGCCTGCCAAGCTTCCGAATAACTACAAGTTGTTTGATATCTCAGCACACCCTTTTTCACCCAATCTTGATGAAACTTTCAGGTAATGATCAGTACACCAATCCCACTTGGCTCGCCAAATTTCGTTCTTCTAGTTTAAATCGGTCGTTGGCAGTAACCGGTTTCATTTTGAGGTTTCACTCTGTTTTCTCCTATAGGGATACATGTATTTGGAAATCTAAATCAAACACGGTTTGTGCTAGCTCTTTGAAACTTGACACAATAAAGCAGTTTCAAGTTGTATCTCTATGGTTTGTTTGCTGTTGATGTAGCCCTAAGCAGAGACTGGCGAGAATCACTTTCATGGAAAGGGCCTGCCAAGCTTCCAAAAAACTACGAGTTGCCCGAAATCTCAGCACACACTTTTTCACCCAATCTTGATGAAACTTACAGGTAATGATCAGTACACCAATCCCACTTGGCTCGCCAAATTTCGTTCTTCTAGGTTAATCCGGTCGTTGGCAGTAACCGGTTTCATTTTGAGGTTTCACTCTGTTTTCTCCTATAGGGATACATGTATTTGGAAATCTAAATCAAACACGGTTTGTGCTAGCTCTTTGAAATTTGACACAATAAAGCAGTTTCAAGTTCTATCTCTATGGTTTGTTTGCTGTTGATGTAGCCCTAAGCAGAGACTGGCGAGAATCACTTTCATGGAAAGGGCCTGCCAAGCTTCCAAAAAACTACGAGTTGCCCGAAATCTCAGCACACCCTTTTTCACCCAATCTTGATGAAACTTTCAGGTAATGATCAGTACACCAATCCCACTTGGCTCGCCAAATTTCGTTCTTCTAGGTTAAACCGTTCGTTGGCAGTAACCGGTTTCATTTTGAGGTTTCACTCTGTTTTCTCCTATAGGGATACATGTATTTGGAACTCTAAATCAAACACGGTTTGTGCTAGCTCTTTGAAACTTGCCACAATAAAGCAGTTTCAAGTTGTATCTCTATGGTTTGTTTGCTGTTGATGTAGCCCTAAGCAGAGACTGGCGAGAATCACTTTCATGGAAAGGGCCTGCCAAGCTTCCAAAAAACTACGAGTTGCCCGAAATCTCAGCACACCCTTTTTCACCCAATCTGGATGAAACTTTCAGGTAATGATCAGTACACCAATCCCACTTAGCTCGCCAAATTTCGTTCTTCTACGTTAAACCGTTCGTTGGCAGTAACCGGTTTCATTTTGAGGTTTCACTCTGTTTTCTCCTATAGGGATACATGTATTTGGAACTCTAAATCAAACACGGTTTGTGCTAGCTCTTTGAAACTTGACACAATAAAGCAGTTTCAAGTTCTATCTCTATGGTTTGTTTGCTGTTGATGTAGCCCTAAGGAGAGACTGGCGAGAATCACTTTCATGGAAAGGGCCTGCCAAGCTTCCAAAAAACTACGAGTTGCCTGAAATCTCAGCAAACACTTTTTCACCCAATCTTGATGAAACTTTCAGGTAATGATCAGTACACCAATCCCACTTGGCTCGCCAAATTTCCTTCTTCTAGGTTAAATCGGTCGTTGGCAGTAACCGGTTTCATTTTGAGGTTTCACTCTGTTTTCTCCTATAGGGATACATGTATTTGGAAATCTAAATCAAACACGGTTTGTGCTAGCTCTTTGAAACTTGACACAATAAAGCAGTTTCAAGTTCTATCTCTATGGTTTGTTTGCTGTTGATGTAGCCCTAAGCAGAGACTGGCGAGAATCACTTTCATGGAAAGGGCCTGCCAAGCTTCCAAAAAACTACGAGTTGCCCGAAATCTCAGCACACCCTTTTTCACCCAATCTTGATGAAACTTTCAGGTAATGATCAGTACACCAATCCCACTTGGCTCGCCAAATTTCGTTCTTCTAGGTTAAACCGTTCGTTGGCAGTAACCGGTTTCATTTTGAGGTTTCACTCTGTTTTCTCCTATAGGGATACATGTATTTGGAACTCTAAATCAAACACGGTTTGTGCTAGCTCTTTGAAACTTGACACAATAAAGCAGTTTCAAGTTCTATCTCTATGCTTTGTTTGCTGTTGATGTAGCCCTAAGCAGAGACTGGCGAGAATCACTTTCATGGAAAGGGCCTGCCAAGCTTCCAAAAAACTACGAGTTCCCTGAAATCTCAGCACACCCTTTTTCACCAAATCTTGATGAAACTTTCAGGTAATGATCAGTACACCAATCCCACTTGGCTCGCCAAATTTCGTTCTTCTAGGTTAAACCGTTCGTTGGCAGTAACCGGTTTCATTTTGAGGTTTCACTCTGATTTCTCCTATAGGGATACATGTATTTGGAACTCTAAATCAAACACGGTTTGTGCTAGCTCTTTGAAACTTGACACAATAAAGCAGTTTCAAGTTCTATCACTATGGTTTGTTTGCTGTTGATGTAGCCCTAAGCAGAGACTGGCGAGAATCACTTTCATGGAAAGGGCCTGCCAAGCTTCCAAAAAACTACGAGTTGCCTGAAATCTCAGCACACACTTTTTCACCCAATCTTGATGAAACTTTCAGGTAATGATCAGTACACCAATCCCACTTGGCTCGCCAAATTTCGTTCTTCTAGGTTAAATCGGTCGTTGGCAGTAACCGGTTTAATTTTAAGGTTTCACTCTGTTTTCTCCTATAGGGATACATGTATTTGAAAATCTAAATCAAACACGGTTTCTGCTAGCTCTTTGAAACTTGACACAATAAAGCAGTTTCAAGATCTATCTCTATGGTTTGTTTGCTGTTGATGTAGCCCTAAGCAGAGACTGGCGAGAATCACTTTCATGGAAAGAGCCTGCCAAGCTTTCAAAAAACTAAGAGTTGCCCGAAATCTCAGCACACCCTTTTTCACCCAATCTTGATGAAACTTTCAGGTAATGATCAGTACACCAATCCCACTTGGCTCGCCAAATTTCGTTCTTCTAGGTTAAATCGGTCGTTGGCAGTAACCGGTTTAATTTTGAGGTTTCACTCTGTTTTCTCCTATAGGGATACATGTATTTGAAAATCTAAATCAAACACGGTTTGTGCTAGCTCTTTGAAACTTGACACAATAAAGCAGTTTCAAGTTCTATCTCTATGGTTTGTTTGCTGTTGATGTAGCCCTAAGCAGAGACTGGCGAGAATCACTTTCATGGAAAGGGCCTGCCAAGCTTCCAAAAAACTACGAGTTGCCCGAAATCTCAGCACACACTTTTTCACCCAATCTTGATGAAACTTTCAGGTAATGATCAGTACACCAATCCCACTTGGCTCGCCAAATTTCGTTCTTCTAGGTTAATCCGGTCATTGGCAGTAACCGGTTTCATTTTGAGGTTTCACTCTGTTTTCTCCTATAGAGATACATGTATTTGGAAATCTAAATCAAACACGGTTTGTGCTAGCTCTTTGAAATTTGACACAATAAAGCAGTTTCAAGTTCTATCTCTATGGTTTGTTTGCTGTTGATGTAGCCCTAAGCAGAGACTGGCGAGAATAACTTTCATGGAAAGGGCCTGCCAAGCTTCCAAAAAACTTCGAGTTGCCCGAAATCTCAGCACACCCTTTTTCACCCAATCTTGATGAAACTTTCAGGTAATGATCAGTACACCAATCCCACTTGGCTCGCCAAATTTCGTTCTTCTAGGTTAAACCGTTCGTTGGCAGTAACCGGTTTCATTTTGAGGTTTCACTCTGTTTTCTCCTATAGGGATACATGTATTTGGAACTCTAAATCAAACACGGTTTGTGCTAGCTCTTTGAAACTTGACACAATAAAGCAGTTTCAAGTTCTATCTCTATGGTTTGTTTGCTGTTGATGTAGCCCTAAGCAGAGACTGGCGAGAATCACTTTCATGGAAAGGGCCTGCAAAGCTTCCAAAAAACTACGAGTTGCCCGAAATCTCAGCACACCCTTTTTCACCCAATCTTGATGAAACTTTCAGGT